>NC_143583.1:68655497-68821361 GCF_048544385.1 Mastigoproctus giganteus | reverse complement strand
ATCAAGATCAGTATCTAGAGGGTGCCCACAAGGCTCTATATTGGGTCCTTTTACATGGAACATGGTGCTGCAGCAGTGGCTCTCCCGATCTTTCGGTAACGTCAAAATAATAGCATATGCAGACGATCTCACCATCTTGGTAAATGGTAACTCTAGGACCGATCTTGAAAATACCGCAAATTTTGTTCTCCGGGATCTCTACGATTGGACTGTGGCCAATAAGCTTAAAATCAGCTTGTCAAAAACAAAGATGATGATTCTTGGATCAAAGTTGGATATCACTCGTCCTCCGTTGGTCAAGATCAACAACATTCGTCTTCCCATAGTTAAAGAGTACAAGGTTCTAGGAGTGGTAATTGATTCCAGTCTCAATTTTATTCCTCATTTGACAAACTTATCATCTAAAATACGTAGATTTACTGGTGCAATTGTTAGGGTGTCCCGTGTTGAATGGGGGCTCTCCAGAAAAACTTTAAGGATTTATTACAATGCAGTTTTCTTCCCTTTAATCACGTATGCTGCCGGTGCATGGTTTCACAGGGCACGGCTCAAACACGTCATTACAAAACTCGCCTCATTGCAGAGAACCATTTTGCGGTGCTTAGTTAAGGCATGTAGGACAGTCTCGACGCAAGCTCTGCAAGTACTAGCCGGAACATTACCTTTAGACTTGCAGGTTACTTATAGAGGCTTTTTATACAGACTGAAAAGGCAGATTGAGACCGAATTTCTTGGAATAACCATCAACCTTCAAGATGATGCTAAAAGAGAAAGAAGGAGACTGTGGAACGAGTTAGTAAACATTTGGCAGTCTCAATGGGATACAGCTCCCGTTGGTGCAACAACGAGAAAATTTATACCACAAGTTTCATTTCTCCTTGATAAACGTGTTCGATCGTGGTTCTGCATGGACATATTCACGTCGTATCTGTTGACAGGACATGGATCGATGAACCAGAGTCTTCTTAGGTTCAATTTATCACAAACAGACCTCTGTTCGTGTGGATCGCCAGAGAGTTGGGATCACATCTTGTTTCATTGCTCCCTGTATGACGATCTCAGACTTCCTCTTCAAGCACTTACTAATTTTCAATCAGGACAGGAGTCGTCTCTGCTTCAAAGCTCGGAGTCATTTCAGATTCTTCAGACTTTCGCTCAAGGCGTATTTCTTCGAAGGCGTTCAGTGTCGACAGATCTCAACAGAATGTAGCACAACGGTCTGCTGATGCATAGCTGGTTAGATCTCCTTTAATAAGACATAAACTCAAATCCTCAAGAAATGAAATTTTCCTCGGCCTGCAGACAAAATTAAGTGCTTTTTTTTTTTTTTATTTTATTTATTTATTTATTTTTATTTATTATTTTTAATTTATTTTATTATTTATTTATATAAATGTTTTATTTTAATAATTTTGGTTCCAAATCCAGCACCACGGGTGATCATTTTTTTCCCCCTCTGGAATGGGCCCCCAGAGGATCCTGGCCTACCTTCTGACAACATTAGGTGGGTCAGAGTCTCTCTTGAGACAGTATGTGCTTTACATGGACTGGCCCACCTTCCCGTGGTGTGGACGAGTACCCAGAATCATCTGTCCAGGTGACTGATGCTTCTGGGTAGCCAAGCGGCCAGAACAGAACAACAAAACACACACATAATACACACAAACCGACGTCACACACATATCTGGCCCATTTGTAGTGCTATGTTCTTCACAGAGATACGAGGCGGAGTTGAACAAACGTTCTAGGAGTCGCCCTTTACATATACACATGTCCACATGGGGAGATAAAGACAGAAGAATGAGGTCAATAGGGAAGACGACCCCAGGTGGAATCAGTGGGGGCATGCCCATATCCCACCAGAGGGGTCGGGGAGGAAACAGAGAAGCCGTCACCTTCCCTGGGGTGAGGGAGAAGAAAGGGCCGAACAAAGGAGCCGGCTCAGATCGCCAACGTGGCATGTATGCAGCAAAGCTGTGGCTTCGCCAGGTCCGCGACAGTGTCCCGTCCAATAGTTGGTCATTTTCTATGTTTCGGGCATGCCTGAGATTTTTTTAAAAATATATATATGGTTCATGTGGTATGTAGCATATTGTGCCCTTTGTTCATCCGGCCTATTAGCCGCCAGGTCCCTGGTGGGACCTGATATTTCCACACCCTGCCACGTGGAGGCTGGCCGGGTGTACCCAATGAGGCTATTTTACTCTGGCGGGTCCTGCCACTTACTTTCCTGAGATTTCGTGGCTAGGACCTAAAAAAAAAAAAAAAAAAAAAAAAAATATATATATATATATATATATATATATATATATATATATATATAATAAAATACATTGGAGAAATCGCGAGCGTAGTTTAGTTAGTTAAGGTTCTTTTAAACATCGTTTGGGGTTTACACTGAAACTCTGTAAGACCTAAAAAGGTCGGGCATAAATTTTGGTGGGTCTTAAATTTTGATGTTGGGCTGATCGCTATGTAAGATGACAGTTTGGGGTGGGGAGGCAGAAGACTGGGGTGGAAGTAGGAAGCAAAGGGGTCGATAGAGAAGATGACCCCCCCGTTTTTCAGTGGAGCATGCCCATGCCCCACCAGAGGGAAAGAAGGGTGGCAAGGGAAGAAGAGGGTTCTCCCCCTGCGAGGAAATGGGGTTTAAAGAGGATCCTGCAGGTGCAGGATCTGAGAGCCAGATGGCGCTCTACTCTAGCTCTGGGACGCTTCAGTGTTGGTCTCTTTAAGGAATTTCGTCAGGGTGACGAGAATTTGTCTTGTCTGGGGTAGTTTTCCTCAAGATAGTTGTTTTCTCCTGTTAGCAACTTTGATTAGTCTTTTAGGCACTAATGGTGCATTTTTCTGTATTGTTGATTCTGGTTTGTTTGAGTTTCTCCGTTGTTCTGGTTCATCCATTCCTTCTAAGTTTAGGCTTTTCTATTGAGTGTTGTCTTCCTGCTGGACAGGTTGTAGTGAAGTCGGTCGGTGTCGAAAAAAATATTGCCTCGTGTAAGTTGCTTGATTTCTATCTGTACGATTTTAATGAATGGCCTGATAAACTTTCTAAAAGCGCCAAGTGGGTGAATTTCATTGAAATATAAAATTTCAATGAAATTCACCCACTAGGAGTCGAGTTATTATGGACGAATGAAGACAATAGGGGGTTTAAAACTCGGGGAGGGATATCTCATTTAGAGCATTTTAGTTATGTTAATTTTACAATTAATTAATATCAAATGCTGTTGGCAATCAAAAAACATGTCTTGAATTAGGAAGCCAAGAACAATTTGAAGAACATTTGGGAAAGATGAATTAAAAACAATTAGACCGCATCGGTTCCCAACCGGTGGTTCGCGAGAGTGTTCCAGGGGGTTCACACTAAAAATTCTTAGTAATGGCTTCTGCTTATATCAGCGTTTTCCAAACTTTTTTAGTCACGGAACACTTTTCATCTCACAACATATTCACGGAACACTTAACGAAACAGAAGTTTAGCCGGAGCCAAATAACTGTTGCTAATATTTTATTACATATGACGGACGCACTGTGCATGAGGAGCTTCTTTATTTCCAACACATGTAAAGCCGAAATTCAAATAACTGTCATTATACTTTCGTTTTGGTCTTTTATTAGTTGGTTCCTGTTTTTTAACTTCGGATTTTTGGGGAACAAAAGGCTGCGATTATTCATCCTCACTTTGAAGTGTGACAATATTGTGTTCGTTTTCATCGACCACTATTGCACTAGAAGTACTTTGCTTCTCGTTTTAAAGATCCTTTTTTCAACCACAAATCCATGGTCACATATTTTAATAATAATATTTCGAAATACTAATAATTATAAAAAAATATATTATATAAGGAAGTGAGTTTAGTTATGATATCGCTTCGCTTCCTCCTCTCCTTCAACCCATGTACTCCAGGCTGCTAAATCGCATACTAATGGCATACTAGATCACCACATTGCTACTTTTTCGTGACGTCATTACCTCTACGCATACTTTGCATCTCTCTGCAAAGCCCGCGAAATTGAAGTGTTCCGCGGTCTATTTGATTATTAGCCTATGCCAGTATATTAATAACCGAAAAAAATTATGTTAAATATTATAATGATACAAAGGTGGTTTACACTACAAATATGCAATATTTATTTATTTTTAACTATTAATTACGATTTTTTGCGGAACACTTGTTCACGGAGCACAGTTTGAGAAACGCTGGTTTAGATTTACATAGGTATATTTTTGTGTAAACTACAAAATATAACTAATAATAAACAATAAAGTAAGATAAAATTAAATAAAAAGTAAAGAATTGCCAAAGAAAGAAACCACATCTCCTTATAATTAGTTAACTATCTTACACTATATTGTGTTATTATTATTATTAGCCATATAGTGCAAGGAAGCCTTGAGGCTTATGCTGTACCAGCCAAAAAAAAAAAAAAAAAAAAAAAAAATTTCTGAATTACCCTGAGAGAGAGAGAGAGAGAGAGAGAGACAGAAGTAAAAGGGAATCATCAAGAAAGAGAAGAATGATGATATTCAGCTCAGGACCCTGGGTGTGCCAAGTCCCATACTCATCAGATGTGAGCCCCTGGGTTAAATATGTTTTCCATATTAATTTTTTTTTTTTTTTCATTCTTAAAGGCCATTGTTATGCATAGGTACTTAGTTTTTGCCTTTTATTAATAAAGATTTTATATGATTACGCATTATCGCTTATGAACACGTAATGGAAATATTTTATAATAAAAATGCAGAACTATAATTCGATTTCAGAGAATATAGGCTTAGGTTCGCGAAAAAACATTACGTTGAAAGGAGTTCGCGATAAAAATATTATGTTGAAAGGGGTTAGCGAGGCAAGAAATGTTGGGAACCGCTGAATTACAGGAATCCCTCTCCGGCCGTGTATTTATGATAACATGGTTTTAGATTTGTATACTAAAAGTTTTCATCCGCACTTTTTTCTTGTCGTGGTTCAGTCGCATTACAAAAAATAACAAAAATTCACAAAGTTCGTTCACAAAATAACACCATAATTATCGTTCTAACCTTCTAAGAACACATTGAGAGAGTATGGTGGGCAGTGCTGGATTTCGGCGGTCTGGGACTGTGCCCTGGGCTCCCCGACCTTGGGGGCTGGACTGTAAAGGAACTGTGCCACTACACATCGGTAACTCTTCTCAGTGATGCACTTGTCAGTAAGGCGCCTCCGTAGCCAGGTGGCCTGCCCACCTGGCAGCAGTGCGTAGCACACGCTTCTTGATTAGACCGGGATTCGAGCCCATGACCACCAAATACGGAGGATGCGGAAAGATCAGAGAATGACCTTTCCGCATATCCCGGAGCAATATGGCCTTAGTTGCTAATGCTGCTAAAAACCAAATAACAAACAAACTTGTCAATAATAGAATAGCAATTACTTAAAAAAAAAACCTATGTATGGTACAAACTTGTCAGTACCATACATAGGGTTATTACTGTATCTTATTCAGTAATGTAAATTAACATTTATTTTACTCTGTATTTATTACTTGAGAGGAAAAATAAACGCACATTGAACGTTTAGAGTCTAAACGTTCAGTGTGCTGAAAGTGTGTGAATATCTTGTTTCATCACCTTGTTCTTAACTCTTTTTTTAATTGTGTGGTCAACCTTATCACAATTTTACTTTGTATAAATGGAAAGTTAAATTTACAGGTTTTTTTTTTTTTTTCATATATTGTATTTATCATAATTATTGTTTTTCCCAATTCCCTTACGTATAGCCTTTTTCTAATAAAAATACAACCCCCTCCCCTCCAAGCGAGATTTTCGAGCAGTCCTATGCAGAGGCGGACTGGGTCAAAAATTCTTACCCTGAGAAAGCTTGTAGATGCCACATACTAGTGTTTATGGCTAAAATCACACCGGCTTCCGGCCCACCGCGGTAGCCTCTGGTCCAAAGGCTTTAAAAAGCGTACATACCAACTATGATAACAGTAACGTGCATTGCCTTTATTTCATCAGACGATTAATAGATTCATAGTAGCCTTCCGTCCGTTTTTACGTGTAGTGCATTTGCACCAATTTCTGTTCCTGAATTATTAATCTCGCTTGGGGGGGGGTTGTATTTTTATTAGAATAAGGGAATTGGGAAAAATACTTTTCAGTTTGCTACTGCATTGGAGATGGATTAACAGGGGATTTATTACTACGTTTTTCTTTTAGAAGTTTGTTTATTTATGGCTTCAGCCTTGACGAAAGCATTAATAAAACAGGATTAGAATCGGGATTTTAATAAATCTTATAAAGGACCTCAGATGTTATGATTGCAGGGGCAATCAGGTTTTAAATAAGTATTCGACATTGAATACAGATTAGCCTAATTATTCTTGATTATTGAAATTACAAGGCCTGCTAGAGGTCTGAAAGCATAACCACTTTGTTTTCTGTCCCCCCTTGACAGAAGACGACTTTGGGGGGAGAGAGACAACCTAAGGAAAATACTTTATCCACTCTAAAAAAAATTAGTTCGTAACTAGTGTACTTTTAAGGCATCATGAACCAGCAACCGCTAAAACTTCAAGGTAACATTATGGGTCCCCTGTATAATCTATTCTTCGCGCAAATCTGGGGAGAGGAGGACTAGTGCACCCTGGGAGCGTCCTGAATGTGCGATATATTAGAATTCCACAGAGGATCAAAACATCTGGGTGGAAGTTAATGTACCTTTTCAAGTACATACTAATAAACTACCTAATATTTTATCGAGGTTAACGTCTTCAGATTTTTATATAAAGTATCCACGTAATGTCCTTTAAATAACTATATTTAGACTGGAAGGCCATTAAGCACACACGTATCTAGCGCCAGTTGGTGTCCAGCATGTGAACTTATCCAACCTGTACGAAAGAATGTCATAGTCAGTGGTGTATTCGGGCTGGAACGACGTTCCGGTACTTTTTTCTAAATGTCATAATAGAAAATCGTTAAATTTATACACCTAATATTATGAAACAATGGCATAATCAAAGGGGAGGGAGAAATATCTATTTTACCCATTTCTACTAAAAATATATATTAATAGTAATCTTTAAAATTAATAGATTTCTTTAAAAATTTATTTAAAAACAAAAATATAAATTTCGCAATGAAACTTGAACGTTTCTTACCAAAGGACAATGTGTTAGATAAAGAGATCCAACGAATGAGATATACTGTGATGCGTGCGAACGATACATTTTGATTCGCCATGAGCTGAACGCTAGAACTGGTTGTTCTATGAACCGTAAGTCTGATTCAGTTAATGTACAGTCGATGTGGCGTTATCATATAGTCTTCTAGAGAACGAGCGTTCCGATACTATTTTTTTTTTTAGCAATACACCTCTGGTCATAGTCCTTATTATTTTATTTATTTAATTTTTTTATTATTTTAGCATCTTTAATGATTTAGAATTGAAACGCGCAGTGATTATCACATTGTATAAGGCAGGGCTTAGGTTGCATCTTGAATACTGATACAGAATTTGGAAGCCTCATGTTAGGAAGGATGCGGATCTGTTCGAACGGATACACAGAAGAGCAGAGTAACATGATTGTCAGGGGCGCAAAGGCTCCTCCTACCAAGAATGACTTCAGTGCTGCAAATTGTAAGGTCTGGAAATTAGGCGCCCGATAGGAGACCTGATTAAAGCGTTTAAGGCTTTAAATGAATTTAGTAAACTGAATACTGATGACATCCCTACCCTTTCTCACACGCATAAGGGTTTGTTGTTGCTTGTTTTTAAGAGCATTAGCAACTAAGGCCATATTGCTCCGGGGATATGTGGTGGTCGTTCCCTGACCTTTCCGCATCCTCCATATTTGGTGGTCACGGGCTCGAACCCCGGTCTGATCAAGAAGCGTGTGCTACGCACTGCTGCTCCTGCCCACCTGGCTACGGAGGCGCCTACGCATAAGGGGTTTTAAATTTAAAGAGGATGGCCGCAAGATAGATGTGTGAAAATTAACTTTTAGCTTAAAAGTAATCGATCTTTAGAAGTTGGTGGTTTGAATAAATTTAAAGAAGGATTACACAAATTATTAGAACGGATGTAAAAATGAAGCGGAAAAAAAAAAACTAGTTTTTTTTTTTTTTTTTTTTTTTTCTGATGCGGTATATGCTCATTTCCTTGCATAATAAGCCACTACTAATGTTAATACAGTTTAGGTTACCATTTATTTGTATTCCCTTGCATTATTACCTGAAGCGAAAGCTTCGTCCTTGACCCTACTCTCCCTACATTATTATTCCATTGCCAGAGCCTTGTTGTTGATGCTGCCCAGATGTTGCTTGTCTGCCACTATTAGGTTAAGTGTACGTTAAGCGTCTAATGCTATGAGGCGCCAGATAGTGTATATTGCGCGTATTGTTTTCTGCATGAAAAACCATTCAAACCTTGCCTGAGAGACCGATTAACTTAACCACTTTTTTTTTTTTTTTTTTTTTTGAGAAAAAGGCCATAATTTATGGCCAATCTCGTCATCTCGCATCGGGATTGGAACTGGTGTGGAAGGATGGTGGTTATAACCACCCTCCTCCCACACCAGTTACAAGCTAAAGGTTATAATGATTTATGCACCAACGTCGAGCCATGATGATGAAGAGGTTGAAAATATGTACCCCGAAATTGAGAGTCTTCTAGATGAGCAGAAACCCCACTACACTATCATTATGGGGGACTTCAATGCTAAGGTTGGAAAGAGACAAAACAGCACAGAAAGGAGAACTATAGGAAATTTTGGAATTGGTGAAAGAAATGAAAGAGGTGAAAGACTTGTGGAATTGCAGAATCTTTATGATTTTCAGTAATGAACATTTTTTTCAAGAAAAGGGCGAACAGAAAGTGGACATGGAAGAACCCAAATGGATTAACAACTAATGAAATCAACTTCATCCTCACTAACAGAAGATATATCGTGAATGATGTTACTGTCCTGAACAAGGTAAATGTTGGAAGCGATCACAGAATGGTAAGATGCACACTTGATTTAGATGTAAGAAAAGAAAGGAAAAAACTGACTCGAGTAAACAATATGAAGGTCTTTACGATAACAGAAGAGGAGAAAAAGCAGTATGTACTGGAACTTAAGAACAAGTTTGAGCTTCTGCAGAGGCTCAGGACCAAGATATCGACGAGGAATATTACAACTTTCTGAAAGTGATAAAGCCCAAGAAACCTGTAGGTAAAAAGAAATCCAAAGAAGAAAAAATTAGTCAAACAATTGTCATGATGAACCGAAGACGACAAATGAAGAGCAAGATAAACACTGACAAGGAGAAAATTGAGTATACTGAGTTATGCAAAGCCATTAGAAAGAGACTCAGAGAGGACATAAGAAGATTTAACACAAGAAAAGTAGGACCAGCATTAGGTTCTAGCTGGAAGTAGAGAAGAATAAATGGATGGATAGCATTCAGGAATTATAGTCACATACTGAGGAGCAATATCCTAGTTTGTCTGAAACATAAAATAATGAACCAATGTATACTCCCCACCATGACTTATGGAAGTGAAACTTGGGCACTCACCAAAAGAATGGAAGAGAAGTTGAACTACACAGCGAAGAATGGAACGAATTATATTGGGAATCAGACTGTTAGATAAGAAGAGAAACACATGGATTAGGCAGCAAACTCAAGTAAAGGATATTCTTATCAAAACTAAAGAACTAAAATGGTCTTAGGCAGGACATATAGCTCGAAGACATGATGACAGATGGAATAAGAGAATAACAGAATGGTACCCAAGAGGAGGTAGAAAAAAACCTGGACGACAACGACGGAGATGGACAGATGAAATTCACGAGTTTGTGGGTAGTAAGTGGATGGCCATTGCACAAAACATAAGGAACTGGAAAGTTGCTGGAGAGGCCTTCATCCTGCAGTGGATTGAAAATTGCTGATGATGATGAATGCAAAATTTATTGCAGTCAAGGAATGGGATAATGAAATAAATAATACAGCTGATATTCTAAATTGCATATGAGCGTTGCACAATAAATAAAAAAAAAAGAAGAAAAATTCTGTGTATACTCCAAGACCACCACGGTCAGAGGAGTTCACAAGATAGAGAAAATACAAGAAACAGTATTTAGTAGTCGTGCTGCTGGCTTGAGCCACGGTCGCACCAATGCCCATAATCACTTTTTTTTTTCCAACTTTCTGGCCACCAGTGTATTTCTAAGTACATATTTACAGTGTATTTAGAAAATTTAAAGGTGATCTTATTTTATCTTCTCTGTTAGAGAAGGTAAAGTATGACCAATATAAATAGGATGTCTGTGGAAACTTCAAGGTGCTGGGGTTCCCTCTGAGTTTTCAAGTTGGTTTCACGAAGTTCCTTTGCTTTCTCTGTCTGCCTTCTCTGGGACAGCAGAGCAGTATATGAGGTGTCTACAGGAAAAGAGACAGTTGAGTCAGAATTAAGTTGCACCTTGTCGCACACAGTGTAGTTAACAATTTGGTTCTTTAAAAAAGCCTTGCTTCCACCACTCAGTATCAAACCGAGATCGGCCAGGCAAGTAAGCATTGTCTTCTCAAGGCGGCAGTGCTTTAGCTCAGTGGTCTCAAACTGGCGGCCCCTGAAGCAATTTTACACGGCCCGCTAATACATTTCAATTATGTATTCGTTGTAATTACGGTGCTTATATTCATTCTCATTTTGTTTTAAAAAAATTCCGGCCCGTCAGCTGCTTTCAGATCGTGCATTCGGCCCGCATGCAATTTGAGTTTGAGACCACTGCTTTAGCTAATTAAAGCAAATTTGGCTTCACAAGAACGATCGACGTTCAGCGAAGTTCCAGGAAGTTGTTTCGCCTTGTAGTGAATTACTCTCTTGATAACATCGAGTGAAATTTATTAAGAATTTCATAGAGAATTTCATTATAAAGAAATAAAAAAATTATAAAGAACTAGTTGATAAATTACGGGAAAATGGGATTTAGAATATCAAGTTGCTTTACTTTACTGTCACCTGGATTTTTTCAGATCAAATCTGGACGATGTTGATGAACAGCATGTGGAGAGATTCTCCTAGAACATAGTCATTGTTCATATTTATATATTAATTTTGTTAATAAATCTGATTACAAGTATTTAGTAGCGTTTATTGCATATTTATTTTTCTTCCATTTGTGGGCAAATGCAATTCAAAAACAAAATCATATTGGAATCAGCATACATGAATTCATAAACACCAAGACATGCAGATAAATATTGTAGAACTTTTTTTTTTATTATTTGTTACATAGTTTTATTGAGTACTGACAATTGTGTTTTCTTTCTTTCTTTTTTTTTTTTTTTTTTTTTAAATCATATCGATTAGCCTCGGCAAAAGTAAACAGATTTGTAGTTTCTCCCATAGATATTATGTATCAGTAAGTGTCGTTCTGTAAACAGTGAAGCAGTCATCGTGGAACCTGAATATTATCTCGTGTTTAATTATATCTCGGATGTTTCCGAGACTTTGAGACATGTTTATATGAACATTTTTCTTATTTTTAGCTGTGGATTATGCCCTATATTTGTTGCGTGAATCTTGAAACACCCTGTATATTTAAAAATATACAGGGTGTTTCAAACAAAAAAAAAATATGTTTCTATTATTATTATTATTATTATTACTACTAGCCATATAGTGCAAGGAAGCCTGAGGCTTATGCTGCACCAGCCAAAAAAAAAAAAAAAATTCCCGAGTTACCCTGAGTGAGAGAGAGAGAGAGAGAAGTAGAAGGGAATCACCAAGAAAGAGAAGAATGATGATATCCAGCTCAGGACCCTGGGTGTGCCAAGCCCATACTCACTAGATGTGAGCCCCTGGGGGTTTCGATATATATAAAAAAAAAAAAAAAAAAATGCTTTATTAAACTCCTATCTTTTGTTTATTTGAAAATAGCTTTCGCATGAAGGAGTGAACTTCAAAAAAAAATAATAATAATAAAATCATTCGCCCCAACCTGGCACAAACAATGTGTTTTGCTCAAATAGTTGTTGCATTGTCAGTAGGCTGGCTGGCTCGCTCACGCTATAAACAGATAATTTCTGAACTGCACAGACGCTACATCTGTTTTTTTTTTTTTAGATTAATTAATGTGTTTTCGTAAAGGTCGGCCACTCCATTGAAATTCAGCTTGCCTGAAATTGAAGTTGTTTACATCTCTGTTGACACTGATTTAACAAAATTAAGTACATCATTACACTATCAGGACACAAAGTTTCACCTTTTCAGAATCTCTGATCAGGAGATGATTGAGGGGAGGGGGCGGTGAAAGAAATAGTTATTTTTATGAAAAATACACATTTCCACTTTATAACTAATTTTAAAAAATAAAAATTAATTAAAACATTATTTAATATATAATACTGTATTATAAAAAAATTGTAAAATACACATTATTATTATTAACATCTGTTTATTGCTCTCCTTTAGAGCCATCCCCTGGACAGCAGTAGGCTAGGGGGGGGGGTGATTATTGCATTCACAGGTTAAGGCAGGGACATGTGTCTGGGGTTGCATGGACCCACGTGTACTTAACCTGAAAGGAACAGTATTTACAGAATTTCTTAATTACATACCTGAAAATTGTGGAATACCGTAGTATCCCAAACTAAGCAAAATAATATTTGATCACAAGTGCTTGATAAAACGTGAAGTATATGTACAAGCAGGTATTTCCTTAGTTGAGGCAATCCATATTTTCCTTCTTGTGGGGTTCCTGAGAGTCATAACGATAGATTTATGTATGTGTCCATTAGTTTCTGGTGTCTGTAAGTGTGATGCTAGCAGGTTGGGTGGAGGACCTTAGCTATCAATCGCAGATATGTCGGACCATTCATGTTATGTTTTTGAGGGAAGGAAGCCATTAAGAAATAATTTTACGTCCGATTGAATTCAGGAGTGTGTTGAAGTACTCTACAAAAAATCATTGAGGTAAATTCCTCTTTATTTCTATATATTAATATACAAATGTAGAACTCATTTGAGCATCATAGCCCTTTTTTTATTTGTCTTAGTATATAACAGTATTTTAGCAGTGGTATTTGTCATTTTGAGATAGGAGTTTGAAATTTTTAAAAATGTTTTTTTTCTAGCTTAGTGCCAAAGATAATAAATGGTGGTATTGCTGGAATCATTGGGGTTACTTGTGTTTTTCCTATTGATCTTGTAAAGACAAGGCTCCAGAATCAACAAATAGGACCACATGGAGAGAGAATGTACAACTCTATGTAAGTATTATACTTCATTTTTTTGTGTTCACACACACACACACACACCTATATATAAATATAGGTGTATATGGTTCAGGCTACCAAGTTAGCGAGTGTAGACTAGCTTTTGCCTGGGGGGGGGGCTATAGACGATATATAAATGAAATGGTGTTATAAAATAATATGATACTAAATAATGAAAGTAACATTAAAATGTTGATAAACAATAAAAATTCTAAATACAAAGTAAAGTGCAAATACATTCCCTCACTTGGCCATCAATCTGCTACTTGTCCAGGGTATAGCAATCCATTTTTATTAGCAATTTAATTGCATACATCTTGTAATTTCCATCATTTCTTTTACATTGGTTCTTACCGACATCAGAAGTAACCCCCCCACAAGCACAAATATAAACCCACCCATGAATTTCAAAACACTCGCATTGACACGAGATATTGCCTACAGCAATTTCTCCATCACACCACTGTATTCAAAAGAGGCGACTGCGCAGTATAATCTTACCAACATATAAAGGTGGGAATTTACCCCCTTTTCAATCCGACCACCCCAGTACAAGAATGAAGTAAGAATCTTTCTCATTTATTCAGATACATACCCATTGGGCTTTGTGTCACCTATCCCAGTTTGCTGTTTCAGACAATATGATTGAAAAATTTAATAATTTAAAAATCTAAAAGTTAAAGAATTCATGTAAATTAAACTAAACATATTATCCTATTGCATTGATTTGCTATCAATTTAAAATTTATATTATCACCAAAAAATTTATAACTGGCAAAACTGGTATGGGGACAACAGAAACGGGTAGGTAGGAGACATTCCTTTAGTCTGGCTATCGTTCTGCTCAAAGCCCCCGATGAAGTAGCATATTGATGGCCAAGTGAGGGAATGTATTTGCACTTTACTTTGTATTTAGCATTTTTATTGTTTATCAACATTTTAATGTTATTTTCATTATATAGTATCATATTATTTTATAACACCATTTCATTTATATATCGTCTATAGGCCCCCCCCAGGAAAAAGCTAGTCAACACTCGCTAACTTGGTAGCCTAATCATGCCATATACATATACACCTAATTGCCTACAAATCCATAACATTTATTTAAATAAAATCGACCGATATAATATCATGCACATATAATGTCTAATTGCCCTATGTACAATAGCATTAACGTTGCACAGCAGACAAACTCCTAATAACGTAAATCTGACCAAATATTAATATCATAAACTCCTATAAGAACACAATATATATACAGGGTGATTCGCTACCAGTGCAACAAACTTGCAGGAGGTGTAGGGGGCACAAAGATGAATCGGAAACACATAGCATTGCATGGTCCGAAATGCCTTCGCCATGAAGGCATTTCGGAACGTTGAACGGGAGGGCGCCTGAACAGCGATCCCGCTGGAAGTCAGCATTTGCGAACCGGTTCCCGAGGCAGTAGGATGGACGAGTATTCAAACGTTGAACTGGCTGACATGCACCTCTCGTATGGAGCTGCGGACTGTAACGGGCGCACCACTCTGTGCTTGTACCAGGAATGTTTCCCGCACAGGCGTGCTCCTCATCATATGATTTTCACACGTGTGCACAGAAGGTTACGTGAGACTGATTGTTTCACGAGAGGTACCATGAATCGAGAGCGAACGACGAGGATGCCAGACAATGAGGAGAATGTCCTACGTCTTGCAGAAGGCAATCTGAGTACGAGTACTCAAGCGATAGGCCAACGATTGGGTATTTCCAAATCCACTGTATGGAGGATACTGTCAACAAACCAAATGAGTTCATACCATCTGCAATGCGTCCAATCATTGGAGCCTGCGGATTATCCACTCCGGAGGACTTTTGCTACTTGGTTTCTTCAACAGAAACAGTTCGCAAATGCTGACTTCCAGCGGGATCGCTGTTCACACGACCTCCCGTTCAACGTCCTCTACCGCATGATGAAGGCATTTCGGACCCTGCAATGCTATGTGATTCCGATTCGTCTTTGTGCTCCCTACACCTCCTGCAAGTTTGTTGCGCTTGGTAGTGAATCACCCTGTATATATATATATAATTATCTAAATGTACAACTAATTGGAGGCCGACTGGGCTAGCCGGGTGGGTAAAGTGCCTGCCTGGCAACCCAAAGGTTGCGGGTTCGATTCCCGCCTCGGGCTTGGATCAAAGTACTGCAAAAACCTTGGGAGGTGCATTATGGCCACAGAAGCCTGTGCGCCAACAACTACCAAAAAAAAAAAAACTAATTGTGGAATGTTTTTGGTAAATGGTGTTTGCCTATAGGTATTAGAGTGCTTACGGTTCAGGTGATCAGGTTAGCCCTTAAAGGCTATCTTAATTCTGTAGGGACTATAAACATATTATATTTATGTAGCTATTTAAGTTAATGGTAAGGAAAATTTCATTACAATTGGCTGATGATTTTTCATTACCTGCAGCTAACATCTAGTCAAAATTAATAATCATGCTTATAACTATTCTTATTCTAAATTACAATACAACTTTAATATTAATATGCAATTTAATTTAACACATTCCATCACGTGGTCATCAATCCCCTACTTCGTCGGGGGCTTTGAGTAGGGGATTGATGACCACGTGATGGAATGCGTTAAATTAAATTGCATATTTATATTAAAATTGTATTGTAATTTAGAATAAGAATAGTTATAAGCATGATTATTAATTTT
This sequence comes from Mastigoproctus giganteus, assembly GCF_048544385.1. Lineage (NCBI taxonomy): Eukaryota > Metazoa > Arthropoda > Arachnida > Uropygi > Thelyphonidae > Mastigoproctus > Mastigoproctus giganteus. The sequence continues at coordinate 68,805,407 of NC_143583.1, read as the reverse complement.
GACTAGATGTTAGCTGCAGGTAATGAAAAATCATCAGCCAATTGTAATGAAATTTTCCTTACCATTAACTTAAATAGCTACATAAATATAATATGTTTATAGGCCCTACAGAATTAAGATAGCCTTTAAGGGCTAACCTTGATCACCTGAACCATAAGCATTCTAATACCTATAGGCAAACACCATTTACCAAAAACATTCCACAATTAGTTGTACATTTAGATAATTATAATTACAGGCACGTCCAATTGGTGGTTTATATACATGGCATTAACGATGCACTAAAGACCTCTTAAAAGAAATAGGTTAAAATCTAACTAAATTAGCATTAAATATAAGTAATACTATTATAATATCCAACATGATTAACTTTATATATATATTTATATATATATATATATACACTTATATTTGAATAATGTTTGAAATAATTGAAAACTGAATCTTACATTAAAAAAGGGGTAAAGCATACATCAGAGGCAGCAAAGAGCATTTTCCTCTACATGACACGTGAGAATAATGATTAAAATAAAAATAATAAAAATGCCAGTAGCATGGCAAGACAAAAGGGCAAAAATTGTGAAATTATACGTAATGATCAAACCAACAGGGAGGGAAGAGAATAAAATTATTGCAGCAGAAACTCTCGAAGATAATTTAGAGAGTCTAAATACAAAGATAATAAAATATAATCAATTAAATGAAATTTAACAGCGCTTCCTCTGACGGGCACCTGGTGCAAATTTATGTGAAATATCACGAGCAGAGATGTGAACAACTACAATATAATAACATAAAATAAAACAAAAACAGAAATAGACTGACCGTTATGCCCCATCTCAACAGAGGACCACAAGGCCAATAATGGTCAGGGAGTCACTGCATTTCGATCGCTAGACAAATCGCTGCAAAGGCGAATCAATCGAAAGATCAGTACCACTATCCGATCCCTAGATCGAACCGCCAATGAAGAGGACTTGAATAGCGGTAGTCCTGATGCAGCAAAAATTAAAAATTAAAAACAGATACAAGCACTCTAATGCAAAGCCACACCACTGACAAAAGTAATCTTAACCAGATTATTTAGGCAAAACATTTTCGCTGCATCAGAACCACCGCTATTCAAGTCCTCTGCATTGGCAGTTCGATCTGGGGATTGATTGCTAGACAAATCGCCGCAAAGGCGATTTGTCTAGCGATCGAAATGCAGCGATTCCCTGACCATTATTGGCCTTGTGGTCCTCTGTTGAGATGGGGCATAATGATCAGTCTGTTTTTGTTTTATTTTATTTTATTTTATTGTAGTTGTTCACATCTCTGCTCGTGATATTTCACATAAATTTGGACCAGGTGCCCGTCAGAGGGGCCGCTGTTAAATTTAATTTAATTGGCTATTCAAAATTTAATTAATTATCTTAGTTAGAGTTTCTGCTGCAATAATTTTATTCTCTTCCCTCCCTGTTGGTTTGATCGTTACGTATAATTTCACAATTTTTGCTCTTCTGTATTGCCATGCTGCTGACATTTTTATTATTTTTATTTTAATCATTATTCTCACTTAAGTTTTATATATATAATGCACCTATTGTCTTCACCTTGTCTATCCATCCGACACATGAGACATCCCAGTGAATGGAATTTCATGAAATTTTTTTATTTGGGCATTTTAAAAATATTTGTCATGCTGGTCCAAATTTCATTAAAATTGGACCAAGAGAAATCTGAGAGTAAATATTTCTTTTTTTCCATACAGTTTGTATGTAAAAAAAGAAATTCATAGATTAAATGTAGTTTTGATGCAGCATTGTTAGCTTTAGATAGTCCATGCATGCTTCTTGTGTATTACCTGAGACCAATGATGTGGTATTGCTTGTGAAGAGATGCACATATATATAAACAACTAAGTTTTTGAGATTGTAAAAAATAAAACTAGCAGATTTTACTAAGTGTTCTATAAAGTTATAATTTTAGTAATTAATTGATAAAGAGATAACTATTTTTACTTTTCACTTCTATTTATCACAAAAACAATTTTAAAAAGCAATTAATTTAATAAAAAAAATTGAACGTGCCTGAAATGTAACACACTCTATACATTAATTAATTTTTTAAAATATAAAGATAACCATTATTGGAAAATTTCACTTAAAACAGTGCCCTTTATGACTGCCTACAAGGAGGCTAGAATGATCAAAACCAAAAAAATAGTAGAATTGGAAATAAGGGAAGTGCCCAAACTTGCATTGGATGGATAATCAGAGGATGATTTATTACCACTGTTGTTGATCAGAAAGTTGAGAAATCTTAAATTATACAGACACAAATGTTTTGCCTAATCCATTTCTTCAGCATGTTTTAGAAAGATGAATGTATGTGTTCATTACTGTTCTCTTATTACTTTAGAATCTAAGTTCATTTATAATTTAGCTTTTCTTCTTCTTCTTCTTTGGTCCTTAGCTGGCAGCTGGGGGAGGCGGTTGGCCACGCAACCAGTATGCTGCTGTAGGTGCCGCAGGGTTTCGGACTTGCTCTGTGATGTTCTTCCATACCTTACGATCCATGGCGTCAGTCCTGGCCTGGTTAAGGTCGAGACGTCGGCTCTTCAAGTCATTTTCCACTTGCTTGGCCCACGTTTTCCTAGGTGCGGTCCGTTGGATGCTCCATTGGGTGGGTCGTTGTCTCCAAAGGAGTGTGGATGGTATTCTGTTCGTGCCCATTCTACATACGTGGCCAAACCATCTAAGCCTTCGCTTCTGGATTTGGTCAGCAATGGTTGGTTGCTGTTGGCATCTGGCGCGGATGGTATCATTAGTGATGCGGTCGCGAAGAGAGATGCCCAAGATCTGCCGCAGGCATCGCATTTGGAATACCTCAAGTTTGTTCAAATCTAACTTGAGACAAATCCATGTTTCCGATCCGTAAAGAAGAATGGGCAGGATCAAAGTCCGGAAGAGTCGGATTTTAGTCTTTGTGGAAATGTTGGTCCTCTTCCACAGACACCATTTGAGCGAGGCGAACGCAGTGGCCGCCTGTCCAATTCTGCTGTGGATTTCCATGGTGGATGCAACTTTCTTCTCCTGGACCAGCGACCCAAGGTATTTAAAGTCCTGCACTTGCTCGATCTGGACGCCTTCGAGATAGATGGTGGCTGGCGACCCATCTGTTGTCAGGGCCTTTGTCTTACCAGCATTGATCTTCAAACCATATGGCCGGGTAATGCGGGCAATGTCGTAGAGGATGTCCGTGGCTTCAGCGTCATTACTGGCAAGGATAGCACTATCATCAGCAAACATCAGGTCAGTCACATAGTGATCCTTGTCATATTGTATGCCCTGTCTGTTTCTGAATGCTTGCCTCATAATGGCGTCGACCACGATGTTGAAAAGCAACGGGGAGGCTACATCCCCTTGGCGGACTCCAGTTTGGATGGTAAATTCCTCAGATAAATCGTTCTGGATGCGCACCTGGCTGGTTAAACCGTTGTATGCAGTTTGGAGGAGTGTGATGACTTTTCGAGGTACATGTTCAACCTCTAGTAGTTTCCATAAGGCAGGCCGGTGGACACAGTCGAAAGCAGACTTTAAAGTCAATGAAAACAATGACGGTTCGCTGTCCACACCGGATCCTCTCCTCCATCAGCTGACGAATGGCAAAGATTTGATCACAGCATCCTCGCCCGGGTCTAAATCCTGCCTGTTCTTCTCGACTGGTTTGCTCGTGATGTTTTTGCAGTCTTGACTGGATGATCTTCATAAAGACCTTTCCGATGATGGAAAGGAGGCTGATGCCACGGTAGTTCTTGCAGTCCCGGTTATCACCTTTCTTGTGGATGGGTACGATAATGGCTTTCCTCCATGTTAGCGGAATTTGTTCAGTGCACCAGATGGTTTTGAGGAGCGAGTGTAGTCGGCGAAGCAGTACATCTCCCCCGGCTTTGATCACTTCTGTGGTGACTTGGTCCACTCCTGGTGCCCTGCCATTCTTCAGGGATTGTATGGCTGCTTTCACTTCTTCTACTGTAGGCTCAACATCGACCATGGAGACCTCAGGGGGGTCGATCGAGAGTGCTGTTGCTGGCGGTCCCTGAGGTGGGTCGTGATTATACAAAGCTTTGAAGAATTCACTCCACCGTTGCAGGCGTTCGGATGGTGATCGCACGAAGGTCCCATCAGCATTCTTGATGTTGTCACTAGTCAATTTGGTCTTTCCACTCAGACATCTGAGGGTGCGGTAGAGAGTGCGGTACTCGTTCTTGGATGCCGCCACTTCAAGATCGTCTGCCACTTGGTTCCAGTATGCTTCTCTTTCTGCTGTCATTCTTTGTCGGACTTCTCGGTTTAGCTGCCGGTACCGTTCAAAGTCGACCAACTTTGCCTGTTTCCGTTTGTCCACGAGGTCGAGGCACTCGTCTGATATCCATGGTTGTGTTCGATGTCGGGCAGGTAGACATAGGGGCTTGGCACATTCCAGGATGGCATCAGAGATTTGCTTTTCTTCTTCATTTATATCCTCGGGCACGGCCAGCATCTCGAAGCGGTTGGATAGGGCGATCTGATATGTCTGTTTGTTGGCAGCATTCATTAGCTGCCTCCAGTCCAGCTTGGCTGACCGAGATGATCTTTTTGCATGCCGTAATTTGAGCTGCACCTTAGCCCGGATGAGGTAGTGATCAGATCCGCAATCAGGTCCCCTCATGGCACGAACGTCCATGAGTGATGAGCGAAATTTGGCATTGATCAAAATGTAGTCCAGGATTGCTGAGTCCTTGCCAGATGGATTTTGCCATGTAAGTTGATGTTTTTGAGGGTGCTGGAAATGGCTGTTTCCAATGATTTGCGGCAAAGGACAACAAACGTAGTCCGTTGTCATTGATCTTCCCATGGCCAAACTTGCCCATTGTTGTTTCCCAACCAGATCTGTCCACGCCAATGTGGGCATTAAAGTCCCCTGCGAGGATGATCACTTCTGTCTGTGGAATTGAATCCAGCGTATGTTGGAGCTGGTTGTAGAAGTCATTCTTGGTCGGGTCCAATTAGCTTTTGATACTAGGCTTATCGACAATTTAATTTTGATATGGAAAGTATTTTAATTTTAGAAGGATATTAAATCATTAACCATTTTTGTAAATTATTATTACCTTTTAACATTAAAAATAAAATTAAATAGTAAAAAAACCTGGCTACAAAGGAATATTTTTTTTGTGAACTGCAACATAATTAATAACTGAACTTATTTTCCATCCACACAAGATAGCACAGAATATGGAGTTAGAGGTTAAAAGTAAAGGGAGAAGTCTTCATTCCAGGATACTAAAAGGATGGATGGGAAGTGGGTAGAATTACAGATTCTTCCTGCTAACTGTTCTGAGAGATCTGTGTAGAGTTATAGTATATGAAAGCTACATACCTCATATCTCTTCTTAATGTAGGAATAAGGATCCTATTTTAAATATTATGATCGGAAGACTCATTTCGATCTATTTTTGTTGTTTCTTACTGTACCAATTAGGGAAGCTTCTTTGTACTGCTTTTATTTGTAAATGCGTTTCTGGCTGAACTATGGTTTTGTTGAATGTTCAATTGTGACAAGTCTGACCCAGCATTCTGTGCTGGGTCAGACTTGTATATACTAGTATTTACTTTATTACTGTCAATCTTGTCATTTGTATTCTTTTCTCTGATTTATATGTCTAGGAGGTTTTTGTGCTGATAAATTTCTAATACATGACACACACACACATCCCTCTGTGTTTGACCAGCCTTCATCTTCTTGGTGTGATTTAAACAAATTACACCAAGAAGGCATTTTCTCAACAATGTACATTATGAAGTGGCTATTTTCTAATTCATTTAAAGAATTGGAGCAAGATCTGGGTGGCATATAACTTATTCCCAGCAGTAATATGGGGTGATATTTGTTGTTTCTGCAGTGCTGAGCTGCATGTTGTTTTACAGATTTTTTGCATAATTCTTCATTGTAAACATTTGCATAAATATACAGAAATAGTTGTCATTATATTTGCTGTAATGAACATCAAGCAAACTATCAGTGACATAACAATGACACACTATCAGTGGCATAAGTAATAAGATGTTTTCCAATTTGCTTATAGCATAAGCATGGATCAACATAAATCAAGCTGAGGTTAATCATAAGACTACCAGATTCAGTAATCCTTCCCCCTATAACAGGTTTGCCAGCCATGCAACTCCCTTAAAACATTTCCTAAATTTCTTCTGCCACATGCTGATAGTTTTGCATGCAAACCTTTTGAGAGGGAGCAGTTTGGCATTAAGGGCAGGTTACTGCTATGGATAAAGGGAGGGTTGAGTGGGAGAAGACAGGCAGTGGCTATCAGTGGACACTGCTCTTCTTAAACTAATCTTATTAGCCTAAGAAGAGCAGATAGATTGAGTAGTGGAGTTTCTTAGGGTATAGTGCTGGGCCTGTTGTTGTTTTCAATATTTATTAGTGATATTGAAGACATATCAAGCTTAATTGTCTAAGTTTTCAGATGATACAAAGCTTGGCAGGTGTTGATTAATGACAGTAATCAAGGTATGCTACTGCGACAAGATTAGCATACCTGCTGTGTGGTATCACACTCAAGGTAGTGGAGAATGAAAAACACTTGGATAATTGTGCATTCAGGTATGAAGTTTTTGAACAGTGTAGGCTGGCTACTAGGACAGCACATGGACTTTGTTAATGATATAGTGAGGGTACCTAAGGGTGCTCTTACCAAGAAAGGCTTCAGTTTTGCAGATTGCAGTGTGTGGGGACTAGGCACCAGTGACAAGATCTGATTGAGATATTTAAGGCTTTGAATAGATTAAGTAAGCTCAATGCTGATGGAATCCTTCCTCTTGCTTAGAGCACACACACATGAGTGGGTATAAATTCAGAGAAGAACTAAAGTCTGTTATTAGAAGGGATAGGCAACTGATATGGAAAGGGTTTTTTTTTTGCTGAAGCTGTATAAGCTTGCTTTTTTGCATCTTTTGTCACTAAATAATATGCACACTTTCTTAAGGAAGTGATGCACACTAGAATTTGGAGATATACAACTGATGCTACCTTACATGTGTAAGATTTCTGTTAGAAGTACGTAAATGCATTCTTGAAGGTGAAATAGGATAACTGAATTTAAAATATTCAGCAGCAACTATTAGATTTTTAGGAGGAAGGCATGTATAAAGTAGAAATAACACATTATTATGTCAATTATTTATGGAAGAACAAATTATTATATTCACCAGAATATAATCAAGCATTTACAAATTACTTTTATTATCAAATTACAGTATTATCAAATTACAGTACAATAATAATGGTTTAGAAACATCTTCAAAAACAACTAACTTCATGAGGTGAGTTGTTTTTGAAGATCTTCATTATTAAGTAGTAATGAACTGTCAGCAGTAATGAATGAAGATCTTCATTCATTACTACTGAACTTTGACACATACAAACCCTAGAGCTATAATTATTCACATGAATACTGCAATATAAATTAGTAGCAATATAATTTTTATGGACAACCAAAGAAATAGTTATTTTGAGTGTGTTACCCTAAAATGATTTGGCTTACCATTCATTTATTGATTAAAACATTTTCATTTGATGGATATAAAAAAAGATTTTTCAATTTACAGTGAAGTTTCTGAACATTTTTTTTCTCTCTCTCTTTTTTTCAAATCATATAGGTTTGACTGCTTCAGAAAGACATATACCAGAGAGGGATTCTTTGGGATGTACAGAGGTATGGACACTTTTACTTTATTCCATATTTTATATGCAGTGCACTTATGTCTCACTGTAGTTGAATATATAACACTGATTAAATTTGTTTTCAGGCTGGCTATTATGGACTTCTGGTGCCCTTTTTTGGCTTTTAAGATGATAATTGGTTTATCATCCATCACACTGCCACATATTTTTAAGTGTAGCAGTGTGATGGATGGTAAAGCTAAAATTTCTAAGTACAGTAGAAGTAATGATGAAACTTCTTGAAATGATTTAAAACAAAACATTTCATGTATAAAATGTTGCGCATATATTTTTGTAGAATACAAAAATGTAAATACAAATTTTCACAATTTAAAAATTGTTTGCATTTCTGCATTCAGTTTCTGTCTTGGAGATGATTTGGCCTTCTAGTGACAGAAACTGATATTCAGCTGTCAAGGCTTGGGATTATGCTCCCATTAGAGGTGGCACCATTATCTGTGAGTCAACTTAATTAACTAATGCTGTTTTATACAGATAGCTTTCCCCAAAAGGTGAATCTGTTCTTTGTCTAAAACTCATAGCACCACTGTGACAGCTGTTTCATTATCTATTGGTTTTTCATTAGACAGTGGGCCTCATTAGTAAATTCATGTCACCCTATGAACAATTGAGTGATGTGTATAAAATGCAAAGTGATGAGTATGAAATGAAATTTCCAGTTAAACTTACATATGCCCTACACAGCAAAATGATAAAGTTACTTGGTTATATTTCAGGGTAGACATTGAAATTATTACAAATCGTTTAATTTCTTTAATGCAATTTTAATTTGTCTGAAAACCTCTTATAAATTGAGCTGAAGGTATTGATATTAATGAGGTGCACTATTTTGAAATTTGTCGGTTAAGTGGCTGATTAATAATATCAGTCAGGCTGAGCTTTAGAATCACTTGGACAGGCTTCATGGACAGTTGGAGAAATGCAGTAATGCTACCAGATATACAATTATACATTTCAAAATCAACAACCTGAACATAATATATATGTTTGGGTAGGATAGAACTGAAGAGTGTAAATGGGGAGAGAGATTTGGATGTTATGATTAAATTATACACAAGTTATTGCAGCATAAACAGATGGTCGGGAAGGTGAAAGGTGTCTTGTGAGTGATTTACCATACCTTAACATCTGAGGAGGTTATGGTTCTGTTATACAATGGTGCAAATCAATGGTGAGAACTATTCATATTTGGAATAGTGTGTTCAGGTCTGAAGACTGCATCTAAAGTATGACATTGTGCTTCTTGAATGGGTTCAGAGGTGGGCAGAGATGAATAAATAGGAATGAGAAAGTCATTTCTATTTATTCATCTAGTGAGAATAGCGAAAGGACATCTATTTGTGAAGAGAGCATCTATATAACCAAAGATGTTGGTTGCAGAGCTAATATAATATGAAATGAATTTAGGAATTAAGTTGCTATATATGTTAAAAGAGAATTATTCCTGAACAAACAAACAAAAAAAAAAAATGTATTACAGACTTTATTAGACAAACACATTATAATAATAATTAATAAATGAGAAAATCATTCCTATTTACCCTTCTTGATTAACATAATTAAATTAGCAATTAGCACATACTTTCTTAAATATTAATCAATCAGCAGAACAAATATTACTGTCTTGTAATAGTGATGGGAATGCAAAACGACATAAGTGTAGATAAACGTAAATCAAACAAAAGTAAGTTTGATGCAAAATGACGTCTTCACAATGCATGAATTACTTAATACTAAAACTCTGTAATTTTAATGGCACAAAATACATTAAGACCACACTGTCTCACATTTGAATAATTTAATTTATTTAAATTATTCATAATTTCTGCTTAAAACAACAAAATGTTGCACATTCTAAGCTCTTGATTTACAGTCATCCCTTAAATTTGCAAACCCACTCAGATTTTCTAGAACAGTTCTGTTCAGTGTGGGGGTTCTAATACCCTTCAGAAATTCTAATGTCTCTTATAATTGTAAATTGGTTGTATTAATATCATGCATAAGTTAAATCAGTTAAAAGAGATAATTGCTGTGGGTAACAATGATTGTGTGCAAAAATGCTGCCACATAATCATTGTTTCATTTTTATCTTGATATGCCCAGGTAGTTTACTTCATACGTTAGACCTTCAAACTACTATAAATTATATTTGTTACTTTATATAATTTTGTTTTACGTAGGCTCTGCAGTTAATATATTACTCATCACACCTGAAAAAGCAATCAAGTTAGCAGCAAATGACTTTTTTCGCCATCATTTGTCAAGAAATACAGGGTGAGTACTGAAATGATGAGACTTGATTTGTTACATTTCAGATGATTTAAATTCAAATTGTGTTCAAATTTGTCTGGAGAATATGCCTTATTTCACTATAGAGCATCACAAATTTTGTATTAATGTGATTTTATGATTATTTATTGTCAAACTAAATTTTTTGATTAGTATTTGACTCTCCAGCAAACACATCAATGTACAAAATACACAGAAATTAAATTTGAAAATTAAAATATTTATTACATTTGATGTACTGGTTAAAAGGCATCTTTTAATATAGGGATTTCACAGATTAATAATATTCACACACCTCTTCATTCTTGTCTGTTAAATTTTTAATGTAGGGATTTCACAGATTAGTAATATTCACACATCTCTTCATTTGTGTCTGTTAAATTTTTAATGTAGGAATTTAGTTCTTTGAATTGGAATTTTTTTGGAGTTCTTGGAATTTTTTTCATTCTGTTCAATGGTGAACAGACAAATTTGAAGCATAACCACTAATTAACTAAATGTATCAATTAACAGGAAATTAAAAAAATATAAAGTTAATGTATTTTCCATTTATTATAAATTTAACTGTTAACTGATGTATTTAGTTAATGCTTTAAATTTGCCTATTACACATTGAAGGACTGGCTTTAGTTAAATATATTAGTTCTATGTTAAAAGTTTTACAGCCAGTAAAGAATAGTTTTGTGTATTTTAACAGTTTGTAAAATTACAAATTATGTAGCCTTATCTCATTTGTGATTGTTATTTGGATAACTAGCAACCTCTTAAGCTATCATTCTCTAAGTGTTAACCAATTTGTTAGATTAATTGATAAACTTCAAGTTCTGATAAATGAATAATGGAATCAATAAATGTAGCCAAATCTTGTATTGATATTCTAATGTTTCATTATAGTGAAAATGAATAAGTGAAGCCTTACTTATTTGAGGTAGTGCAATACATGGCAACTCGTTGTGAATATGAGACACAGATAAATTTATGCCCTTTTACACTACAAATATAGTTTTTTTTATTTAAGAGTGATCTATGGTGTATTCACACCAATATTATATAGTGAAAATGAAGAATTGAGTGACAGAGGGTACATTAAACAGTGATGAGAAAAAAAAAAGTTATTAAATGAAACATTCTCATTTCTAAATGATGTATATATATTTCAGCATAAAGCAGTTCAGCCTATATATAGCAGTTCAGCATAAAGGGTTAAAAAAAAAGCATATAGGCTTTTTTAATCCCTTTAAATTACAAGTATTACAAGCAAAAACAGTATAAATCCAAAGTAACTATATCAGACCATCAGTCTGCAATTTTTTCAAGTTCACTGGATGTGCTGTTATATGAAAAGCAGAAAAGATAGATTTCTTACACAGCAACAGTGTTTCTGTTTTAATAAAAACAAGGATTTACAACAGGAACTAATGGCACTGAAATTTTGTATGGACTGGGCATTGTGTGATGTAGTGTAAGAAAACTGGTAGGCATACTGTGAGCAGTAAAAATGAGTGAGGCAGGTATCTCTCCATTAGAAGAAAAATCCACATATTGTAGTATTCATGACATATTATTATTATTATTATTATTTTATTATTATTATTAGCCATATGGTACAAGGAAGCTTGAGGCTTATGCTGCACCAGCCAAAAAAAAAAATTTCCGAGTTACCCCCCTGTGTGAGAGAGAGAGAAATGTAGAAAGGCATCACCAAGAAAGAGAAGAATGATAATATCCAGCTCAGGACCCTGGGTTTGCAAAGCCCATACTCACCAGATGTGAGTCCCTATGTTGGCATCTACGAATTACAAATATTACAAGCAATGGTGGATAGTGGTAAATAAAACCAAAACACATTGTGTTGCTTGAAAATGACATGCATTGACCTCTGCTCTTTTTAATGATGAGTGTACCTTTTGTGTTAGTGCAAAAGTCAGCACTCACATTGTGGGGGGTAACAGTGGGAGGCCTAAAAAAAAGTGACTGTATTCTTGATATTCTTAACCAAAGACTTGATAATCTGCTTTAGCTTACCAACCCTCCTCCTCCCAGTGACTTGATTGCAGACTAGTGTGTACTTAATGTACATTTCTGTGTGTCCTAATATTTTATAAAATAAAACTTTAATGAGTAACTGCAAAAATAAAACCAAATTACTAGATAAAAACCAGTTGGCATAGCTAATTTTGCTCATTCTGCCCTGGCAAAATAATTATTGAGAGCAGCACGTTAACTTGAAACCATGTTCAAATTAACATTGCCTCTTCATCAGTTTAACAGTATTGCATTGTTTAACAGTATAACATATTTAACAGTAAGAATTGCATTTTCTTAAGTTGATAGGGAAGCATAGTTCCTCAAAAGCTCCTTATATTTTGTCACTTATCTTTGGCTTAATTTTATCATCCAGTTTTATCTAGTATTTTATGTATTTAATTTTGTATTTATATATTAAAGTTTTATGTTTACAACAGGACTCTTCATTAGCTATTAAGAGAAATTTTTACAGTATGCTTCCTGAAGCCTTTAAAAATTAAATAACTCAGTGATGTCTTCATGGATAGCACAGTGGTTATACTCACTCTCCTTCCATACTGGTGGAAATGTTTAGTGTTAATCCTGCCAATGATGCAAGGAATTTATGGACTTATTTCAGAATATGACTGAATTAATTGGTTTTGGCAAGGTAGATGGTTTTTTTTTTTTTTTTTCAATTTCAGTTACTTAGGTTTTTTGTCCAACAAACAGCAAACTGACCAAAGAATACATGCACTATACTAATACATCATGGACTTAGTTGCTTTTTCACTTAACTGAATAGTGATCAGAATTTTTTTTTTTTCATATGTTGTGAGCCATAACTTTGAAAATCTCTTATTTAAATTGCATTTGCATTTAAAGTACTGTATTATTGATCATTATTTACATCATTGTTTATGTTGTTTATTTTCAGCCACTTATCACTTGGTAAAGAAATGATAGCTGGAGGTTGTGCAGGATTTTGCCAGATTATTATTACAACTCCCATGGAGCTATTAAAAATTCAATTGCAAGATGCTGGGAGAGTTGGTATGTAAATTGTAATTTTACCAAATTGCTAAATATTAAATTCCTTTTCACATACATTAGAAATAAAGTTAACGTTTTAGGTGTATTTTTACATTTATATGCATAGGTGCTTATTGTTTTCACCATGTCTGTCCATGCATGTGTAACAACTGAACTCCCAGTGGATGGATTTTCATGAAATTTTAGATTTATTTCTTGCAGAAATATTTGTTGGGCCATCCAAATTTCATTAAAATGGAATGAATAGAAATCTGACAGTTATTTCTGTTTTGTATGGATATAATAAATTCACAGATTAATTGTAGTTTTAATGCAATATTATTAATTCAGACAATCCATGCACACTTCATACATATTGTTTTGTATGAATGTGGTGTTAGCATTAGTAGCAAGCTTATACAGCATCAGCCAAAAAGTGTTGCTTGTGAAGATCTATAAATTGAACAGGTAAGTTTAGCGAACATAAAATTATAGGGTTTTATTAAGTATTCTGTAAATTTATAATCTTTATTTATAATAGTAATTAATTAATGAAAAAATAACTATTTACTTTTCACTTCTATTAATTGCAGAAAAAAAAAATCGTGCATTGCATGTTTCAAGGGAGGTCAGAGGGACTTAGGGGAGGTCCCCATGGACTGGAGTGACTACATGACACAAGTAACTACAGACCTGTTAGTTTAACTTGTGTTTACTGGGAATATAATGGAATCACTGGTTAAAGAAGCATTGCAGGATCATCTAGACGAGACTGCAGTAATAGTTAAGACACAGCATGGGTTTGTGTTATCCAAGTATCATAGTATTCAGTTTGATTGGATACTATGATACTATAACCACATCAGAGTATCCAATTTGATTGGATACTGTGATATGGTTACAAAGGAACTGAATGCCAAAAATAATTTTGATATCATTTACTTGAATTTCAGGAAAGCTTTTGATACTGTTGCACATGGAAGACTACTGTACAAATTGGAGAGGTATGGCATTAAGGGTAAGTTGCTACAATGGATAAAGGGATGGTTGAGTGGGAGATGACAGAGAGTGGTAATCAATGGACGCTGCTCTTTGTGGACAAATGTTGTTAGTGGCGTTCCCCAGGGTTCGGTGTTGGGCCCATTGTTGTTTTGTATATTTATCGATATTGATGAAGGCAATTATATCAGGGTTAATGTCCAAGTTTGCAGATGATACAAAAGTTGGCAGGGTTGTTAATGACAGTAAAGACAGCATGCTACTCCAACTGGATCTAGATAAGTAGGGAAAATGGGCTGAGAAGTGGCAACTGAAGTTTAACATTGAAAAATGCAAGGTACTGCATATGGGTAGTGGTAACCAAAGAGAAACGTATCAACTGTGTGGTACTACACTCAGGGAAGTGGAAAGTGAAAAATACCTGGGGGTAATTGTGCAGTCAAATATGAAGTTCGCTGAGCAGTGCAGACAGGCTGCCAGGACAGGTCATGGAGGCTTGTCAATGATATATAGGAATTTTGCTAGGAGGAACAGAGAGGTGATTATCCCATTATATAAGGCAATAGTTGGGCCACACCTAGAGTATTGTGTACAGGTGTGGAGGCCTCATTTTAAGAAGGATGTAGAGTTGCTAGAACGAGTACAAAGAAGGGCAACAAGATTGGTGAGTGGAACAAAGGGGTGCTCTTACTAAGAAAGGCTTAAGTTCTGCAAATTGCAGTGCCTGGAGAGTTGGCACCTGTGAGGTGATCTGATTAAGGTATATAAGGCCTTGAATGGGTTGAGGAAGCTGAATACTGAAGGGATTCTTCCTCTTGCTCAGACTAAGAACCTGAATGGGCACCATTTCAAATTGAGCAAAGATAGTTGTAGAATAGATGTGTGGAAATTTTCCTTTAGCCAGCGAGTAGTTGATTGGTGGAACAAGGTTCCATCTTTTGTTGTGGAAGCTAAGCCTAAATAAATTTAAGGCTGAGCTGGGCAGGCATTTGAAACAAATCGTGGGGTGAAATTGGGGTTTTTTTTTTTTTTTTTTTTTGGCTGATGCTGCGTAAGCTTGCTTTCTTGCATCATATGCCTCCACTAATGTATATTATATAACTTGTTTTTATCCTCATGCATGCATAATTTATATTTATTGCATAATACTAAGACTATAATTTTTAGAAAATATATTTATGAATCATGCTTTTCAGTCAATGTTTGCAAAGCAAATTTTTTTTTGTTGAGTATTGCTTATACTTCACAAATGTATTAACAAAGTAGTTTATAAATATCTCTACTTACAGAGGTCATTATGGTATTTAGCATTTGTTACCCTGCTAACTCTAATAATAATAATGAGAGAGAAGTTTACAGTGTAGATGTGATCTACACAGACCTTAATAAGGCCTTTGACAATATCTGGCACAATCATCTTGCTAAAAAACTAAGCCAGTATGGAATACTCGATCCTCTACTTTCCTGATTGATGAGTTATATTTCGTATCAAAAACATGGGGTAATCATCAGACAGGAAATCTCAAGGGAATTTTTTCCATCTAGAGAGTACCACAGGGATCATCTTTTGGGCCTCTTTTATTCACCATCTTTGTTAATGATTTGCAACAATTTGTTGAGAGAGGCAGTATTAAGATTTTAACATTTGCCGATGATGTAAAACTGTACTGTGGTATCTACAGTCAAGATGATGCAGTTAACCTTCAATCCGCTCTCAACTCTTTCATTAATTGGGTTATTTTAAATGGGCTGGAGAAAATGCAGCTCAAATTTCCTTTGCAGTTTTGAGGAAAACTAAGATTTTAGTAAACCAATATTTCACCAAGGAGACTCCGATTTCCAGAATTGCCAAAGCTAAAGATCTGAGAGTTACTTTTACTGCTGGATGTGGGTTTGATAAACATGTCAGGAATATGTTAAACCAAGCTAGAAAACAAATTGGCTTCATTAAATGGTAGACATACAGATTTCAAGATCCTCAGTTCTTTGTGCTCCTGTTCAAAGCAACTGTACTGGAGTTCACTGCTCCTATAATGGAACCCACACTATACATATTTGACACAGCAAATGGAATTGCCCAATGAAATTCATCCACTATCTTTCCAGACATAATTCCATGTTTTACCACTGAATTTTCTACCCAAATCTGTTTTTACTTCAAGCTTCAATCTTTGGAAACTTGGCAAACTGTTCTCAATCTAAAACTGTTGTACCATATCTTCACTGGTTCAACCTACCTGCGGGATCTTCTGTGCCATGCTCCAGCAGTGACTACTAGACAGAAGACTACATTCCACATCAGTAACTCTAGATTAGAAATATCCAGGAATTCCTTCTTTAAAAGAACATTAGCATTCATGAAAATATTTGATCTGGATATGGCTGTAGACAGGAAAGTTTCCAGAACTATTTGGAGTAGGTTGGTTGGTTCATGGATGAATTCAAGGTTAAAGATGTTCTCATCAATTCACGTGTATGTGATGATATCTCCTGCAGCTACCTGCTCTATGTAATTTTTCTCATGGCACTGGACTTATGATTTTGAAATGCACTTTAACTGGGTGCATGCCTATTGTGTATATTATATGTTAAATTAAATAGATAAATAAAGTAACTTTTGCCTTCTAATAAAGGCCTCTTCCTAAAACTAATTGGAAGTATCTTGCCTTATTGTGCATGCAGCATTCCTTTTGATTTCATCACAGAATTAGTAGAGTAATTTACATGATCAAGCAAAGAGAACTTGTAAAATTATCTCAAGTTAGAAACTCCCATCGTAATTTTGTTATGGTTTGTTTTCAATTTTTGGTTTGTTACATGTGAATTTGAAATTATCTGTTTAAATACTATCAGTCTGAGTGTTGGTGCCTTAAAGAAAGTAGCGACTTTGCTATTCTGTGGAGATGTCTGCTGATGTTTCCTGAGTTTTTGTTTTCTTTTTGAGGACTCCATTCTCAGTGATGGCTGTGCCTGCATTTTGGAGATAGTTTATAAAAAAATATTTGCCATTTTTGCTTCACTGCAGAAAGTATAATAAATGGTTTACGGTTACAAATTTGAATGAATTAATATTCCTTTTTCCCATACAGACATAATAATTTGTTTAACTATGTTTTTTTTTTTAATTAACTGTACCATTTACAATGCAGCAGGCATGTGCAAGTGACATAAATCACAAATACCAAAACATAGAGCTGAAAACTATCTATTATAATAAAAATAACTGTACCCATGTGATATTGTTTTTAGATGGTTACTTTTTTTATTTTTTTCTGTGGTTTTCTTCTTTAAGTTCTATATGTACAGTGAAAGTCTGTTATAAGAACAGTAGTGTAATGTGTTTGTTCAGATTTTCTGAACAAACACATTATATAGTGGATTATCATTGTATCAAATTAATGGTTAAGAAATACAGAAATTTTGGATAAAAAAGAAGGAAATTAAAAAAAAAAAAAAAAAAAAGCTTCTGTATTAGTATAAGAATTGACAAAATGATACAAAAAGAAAATTACATGACATTTTTTATAAACAAACATTATCATTATATGTTAAAGAGTATTTCTGAGCCGATGGGCTGTGAAGTATGTAGTACTTCACAGCCGATGGGCTGTGAAGTACTACATATGGGAAACAGCAATCCCAGAGCAATCTATCAACTCTGTGGTACTACACTGACAGTGGTAGAGAATGAAAGAGACCTGGGGGTGGTTGTGCAGGCAGATATGAAGTTCTCTGAGCAGTGCAGACGGGCTGCAAGAATAGCTCATGGAGTATTGTCAATGATATACAGGAATTTTTCTAGCAGGGACAGGGAGGTGATTATTCCCTTGTATAAGGCAATGGTCAGGCCGCACCTTGAGTACTGTATATACAGGTCTGGAGGCCTCATTTCAAGAAGGATGTAGAGCTGCTGGAACGAGTACAGCGAAGGGCAACAAAATTAGTGAATGGAACAAAGGATTTCTCTTACGAAGAAAGGCTTAAGTTTTGCAAATTACAGTGTCTGGAGACTAGGCACTGATCTGATAGAGGTGTATAAAGCCTTGAATGGTTTGAGCATGCTCAATGCTGATGGGATACTGCCTCTTGCTCAGAATAATCACCTGAGAGGGCATAAATTCAAATTGGGAAAAGACAGATGTAGGATAGATGTGTGGAAATTTTCCTTTAGCCAGCAGATAGTTGGTTGGTGGAACAGACTTCCATCCCTTGTTGTGGAAGTTGATAGCCTAAATAAATTTAAGGCTCAGCTGGACAGGTATTTCAAACGAACGGAGGGTTGAAGTGGAAGGGTGTTTTTTTTTTTTTTTTTTTGGCTGATGCTGCATAAGCTTGCTTTCTTGCATCATATGCCTCTACTAATGCTAATGCTAAGTAATTTGAAGTAGGTGCTAAAAAGTTTTTGAAATTGAAAGAAAGCAAAACTTATATAGTCCAAACTTTCTTTAAACTAATTCAAACTACGTACTTCCAATAGTAGATGAAGAATATTCCAGTAATCACTTAAAATCTCTTGTTGAATGTGTATTTGTAATATTCTGCAATCATTCTTTTTAAATTTATGTTCATTTATGTATGTCTTTCTGAGAAAGAGAGTAATATATTCACTTCATCCATCCATCACATTGCTTATTTACTTTATATTAATAGCAGTGTCTGATGTGCAATTGTGCATATGAAAACAGTTGCACCAAGTCTTCTTGGTGCAACTCAGAAATGATTCAACTGTAGATAATAAACAACAATGGAGAGGTCAGTTCTGCTGATGAGGAGTAAGGCAGATGAAAAGGAACAAGCATTCCTCCTTATGCAGAATTAATATAAGTTACAAAGTTAAATAAATTTTAAAATACTATATTGTATCAGTTGAAGACATGGCTGCATATGACCAGAAAATTAAGTGATATTCTATAAAAACAAAAATAAAAAAATTAAACAGCAAACCTAGAGTTGTACTTCAAGTGGTATGCAAACAGCAGTAGTGAAACAGATCACTACTGCTGTTATTTCTGTGAAGATAACAAATCCTGTTATCTTTACAGATAAATTAATTTGTATATTTATAAAAATATGCATGAAAACAAGTAATTTAAAGTAGTCCCTGAAAAGTTTGCAAATTGAAAAATATTTAAAAAATATATTTTAATGATCCATGATCAACCTATAGCTGAGTTGAAAGATATTTATTGTAGTTTAGATGAGATATGTTATTAAAAAGGTTGAGAAATGCTGGCTGAAAGCACTTTTTTTACATCAAGCATTTGCACATAACATAGTTTACTTTTATTTGTTGAATGGTCTGCACTATAGTTAGCAGATTAGACATTAGATAGTTTTTTTTAGAGGGGTTTAGAATTGGAGAAGTCATTGAATGGTCTTAACCAGAGTTACATTGTCTGACACTCTGAGTAGTCTTGTCCACTGAAGGCTGCTACATATGGATCATAACGTTGGAGACCCTCACTGCTGTCAGTCATTTATAATTTCTCTAAGGTAGATGTGGCAGTGCTCTTGATTCATTAACAGTGAAGTTCTTATATATAAAGGCAAGTTCCTTTTGGAAGGTGGGGTTGCCACATATACAGAAGGCATAGATAATCTGTATATTGAGATTGCCATATTTGTTACCTCTGGAGTGATTAAGAGCTGAAATGTTTAAGTAGCAAAAGTACTATTGTTAGTTCATTAATATTTCTTTAATACTACATGCCCAACATGGGCATATATTAAATTAGTGTAACTGATTTGCTGTAATGAAATCCTTTCTCAACTTCTCTGAACATGTAGTATAGATCGTTTTTAAGTCTGTCTTGTCTGGTAAGTAGTAAGTCTGGCTTATGTTACCCATTTATGGACAAATTCAATTGAAAGGTTTGGTGAAACACAAGCAGTTGCTCTTGACATCTCAAATTTCAATCATGTTTGGCAGAAAGGTCTAAATAAGCTTTCATCTTATGGTTTGCCAACTGTTTTTTGTAATTGGTTATCCAATTTTCTCTCTGATTGCTCACTGAGGGTGATGGTAGATGGCTCTCTGTCTTCTAACTTCTCCACTAATGCTGGTGTCTCCCAAGGTTTAGTTTTTCTCCCACTCTTTTCCTCTTGTATATTAATGACCTTCTTCCATTGACTGGAAATCCTATCCATAGTTTTGCCGATGATAGCACATTGCATTCCACTTTCCATTTTGAGAAACCTTGCCCTGCTCAATCAGCTTCAACTTCTCGAATATCCACTACCAATTCCTTAAATGCCAATCTCCAGGTAATTCTCCAGAGGGGCAAAGACAACTTAGTTGACTTCAATCCTTCTAATACTCAGTCTTGTCTTATATCTTGCAAAAAGGATTCTTCTGCTCCTATGCTTATCTTTGGTGACACTCCGATTTCTAATCAAGTTGATATATCTCTTTTGGGGATTACCCTGACTTCTAATCTCTCTTGGCACAAGCACATTACAAATATTGCTTCCTCTGCATCTAAAAAACATGGTGTTCTCTTTTGCTCTCGGTGTTACTTTTCTTCCAAACATCTGTTCACTCTGTACAAATTGCAAATCTATCCTACCATGGAATATTGTTCCCACATCTGGGGGCAGTGCTCCCAAAACCTCTCTCAGGCTTCTAGATTTCATTCAGAAGAGGGCAGTTAGGTTAATTAATGACTCCTCTCTAACAGAGTCTGCACTCTCTGTCTCATAGATGTACTGTTTCTGCTGCATGCCTTTTCTACAGATACTTCCATATGCACTGTTCTTATGAATTGGCTTCTATAATTCCTGCTCTCTCTTTCAAAATAGTCCAAACACATGCCGCCAACATCCACATAATGTCCAACTTCAAGAACCAACTTTTCGTCTTCCTCATTTATTCATTCAATTGCCATTTTCTGGAATAACCTTTCTTCATATATCTTTCCTGAAAATTACAGTCTACAGAATTTCAAGTCTAATATCAGCAAATATCTTCTCAACCTCCAACTCAAGCACGGTACTAAGTACTATAGATTCTAATACCTCTCGTGTTTGGGGGTTTCATAAAAAATAAAAATAAAAATACTTTCACTTCCATTTATAATTTGTAATCTGGTATTTAAGAAACAGAATTTAAAAGTAGATTGCACGCACACATACACACAGGGCTGTTTTATTTTAAAATAAAAATTTATTATTACTAATGCTATTGGCACCATGATTTTCTAAAAATTTTTCTAGGAAAGGACCACCCACCCCCAGGGGGGGGTCCTCCCCAGATTTTTGGACATTTTTATATTTTACAAAAAGCCATGCGTGTGTGTTCATTCAGCAGCCATAACACATCTCTCATAAATTCATAAACAATTACAGTACTTAGCCCAAAGATTTATATATAGGATTAATTTCTTTTCTTTTTTAGCAACCAAGGGAGCTGCAGCAGAAGGCGAGGCTGTTATAGCAACATCTGCCACTGCTATCGCACTCCAATTACTGAAAACCAGGGGTATTATGGGATTATACAGAGGCACAGCAGCTACTATGCTACGAGATGTGAATTTTTCAATTGTATACTTTCCTTTATTTGCTCATCTTAATGCTTTGGGTCCAAGGAAATCAGGCAGCAGTGGGGAAGCAGTATTTTGGACATCTTTTCTGGCTGGCTGTGGTGCTGGATCTACTGCTGCTTTTGTTGTAAATCCATTTGATGGTAAGTAAGTTTTTATAATGTCTACTTTTTTGAGAAGTACATTTTGATGTGGTTTATTTGTATTTACCTACATATGATTTCCCTTTTATTTTATTTATAAGTAATATTTATAGGGTATTAGACCTAGTTAACATTTTAAAATATATACATCCACCAGGTAAGTAAAAATGAACTCCATTTAACAATTGTTATCACAGTGAATTATAGCATGAGGTCTTTTAGTAATCCAAATAACAGTCGCAAATGAAATAAAGACTTCTTTGCAGGAATACCTCACCTCTTGTTGGTATTCCATGTAAGAAGGGGAAAGTAAAAGACAAAAGATTACTGAGGGATGGAAAAGTACACATACCCTAGTGTGTCACACCTCATAGATAGCAAAGCTTTCCCATTGTTCATTCCTTTTTCCTCTTTCTCACATGGGATTTAAATAAGAAGAATCAAGAGGTGAGTTATCCTTGTAAAGAAGTCTTTATTTCATTTGTGACAATTATTATCATTACTCTAGGAAGGTAATGAGCCCTTATATACCATAATAATCTTGAAGGGCAAGAAAAAGGGAAGACCTTCACACTTTAGCTATAAACCCTTCAGAAAGTATCTGGTCCCATATCATTTTCACACTTTCATCACTACCATTCACTTCAATAGTGTTTCTGTCCCCCTTTGAACTCTATGACATGGTCCACCCTACCTCAGTAGGGTGGACCATGAACTATAAACTTCAGCTGGTAAGGTCTCAATTCTTCCTGCAGAGCAGTTACAAATTGAATTACTGATGTTGGATATGGTCTAACCCTCATCTGATGCTCCAGTTCATTTTACAGGTGTCCCACAGAGTTCAGATTACTGTTGACACAAACTATAAGAACTGCTGCACTGTAGGAAACATGGAATTGTTCAAAATTTAAGGTAGGCATTGGTGTTTGTGGTGGTTTCACCACAACCACTAAGGGTCCTACCATGATTCCACCTTCTTCAAACTTCATTGTTGGCACAATGCACTCCGGCAGTGGACATTCTCCAGGCATCATCCACACCCATATGATCAGAATAGGGTATAGTGAGATTTGTCACCTCCACAGAACCACTTTCCACTGCTCTGTGTACTAATTATAATATTCATTACACCATGCAAAGGATACTGTAATTGGTTGCCACCTTCCATGATGGACAAGAACTGATGCATTCAGCCTAGTATGTTAGTTAGCTCACCTTCCATGAACAGTGAGGTTGTGGAGCTCTGTACATAATGTGTTTGTGCAGATCTAATCCCCTGTAGACACCTTAATATCCTGGTTGATGTTTTGCTAGAATGTCTTTGAGATTCATTGTAACATCTGATAGTAACACCCCCTCTAGAAATCAGTGAGCTTGCCTCTGTATACCATGACAAGAACAACTAACTTATGTGGCTCATACATCTTTCTCATATACTAGTAAGAGTCACTTGTTTATCCAGGATGGTCCAATTGACTGTGAAAACAAGGTGTTCAGATACTTTTTTGGAGGATAATGTGTATCATTTGTTTCATATATTTATATGGCCAAATATATATTAAGTGTAAAAAGAATGAAAGATAAAGAACCATTATTACATTGTTCATGTGAATGAGTGAGAAAGTTGTTAACTTTGTAATTCCAGAAAAATCACTTTTTATGGCACTTTCTTGATCTTCAGTTTTGAATTTTACATTACTTCTTTGGAAACAAAAAGAAGAATGCCTTTATGAATGCCTTCTTAAAGAAGAAGAATCATTCAAGAAGAATACCTTCTTGTGTTTTCAGTAAATGAAACATTTTTTTCACCTCTCTACAAATAGTATATGCACACAAAGGTGTGTGTACACATGTTCTGATATTATTATGTTTTATTTTATTACAGTGGTGAAGACAAGGTTACAATTACTCAAAAAAGGAAGTGGAGAGATGACATATTCAGGAATTCCAGATGCATTTTTGTAAGTGGTGTTTGTAAAATCCATTTAAATCTTCACGTGTCTCTATATACCTTTTTGAATCAGAACTCTCCTGTCAAACTTTGGAAGATGTTGGGTAATCGGTAATAAGGAAAAAAAGTTCTTGATGAACATGGATCCAAAAACAAGTTCTTTCTGAATTAGCCCTAAAAGTTTGTTAGTCAAATAAAAAACATAATCTTTCATTTTTTTTTTCCCCCACTCATAAAATTTACAAATGCTTAAAATGCCCATCTTCAGTCTCCAGATAGATTCCTCACATTTATAAATGAATTTGTGTAGATGGGGAAATCTGCTATGGAATACAGCATACATCTTCAACAACATGCTGAATATACCAAAGTAGTTTGGCCTTAGTTGACATATTAGCTCTACATATCAGTTATTTTAGGTATCCTCGCAAACAAAAATGCAACTAATTTAGGATGGGAGAGGGAGCACATAACGGTTCTCCTGTGATCAGTCTGCTGTGAGGGAAATTTTCATTTACCCAAGCCCCTGGCCACCTCTACACATCTATGCATAATGCAGATGTATTCTATTGTTAGATCATGGCTGTAATTAGCCAGTTGTACAAAAAAAAAATTTGAACAGTGTAACAAGGAATAACGTTCATATGAACATAGATCCAAAAACAAGTTCTTTGAATTAGTCCTAAAATTTGTATTTAATATTTTATTGGATGAATGATCTTTAAATATTTGAATATTTTCAACTTGTTTTATTATTATTATTTAGAAAAGGTGGCTAAGGCAATCTAAGTCTATGCTTATTTAATTCTCTACTATATAATTTAAGATTTCTTATTAGATATGTGTCACTGACCAAAACAGAAATATGATATAATGAAGGATGATATTAGCATTGAGGTGATAATATCATTCTTCATTATATCGTTATTTCAATGAACTTGTACTTTGTCTTTCTTGATAAGTGCTCTGAATTGGCATAAAGAGTGACAGTTTCAGCAGGCATTTTGAATTTTTCACACTTTCAGTATTTCTTGATCTCTTTTGTGAGACTATACCTAAATATATTTTTCAGTTGGTGACACTCATATCAATGTATTGTTGACATATGATCACAGGGCTTCTATATAATTTTTTTATATTAATTACCTATCTTCTATAGGAAAATCTTCAAAACAGAGGGAATTCAAGCCTTTTTTAAAGGTGCTGGTTGTAGAATGATTGTAATAGCCCCTCTTTTTGGTATTGCACAAACAGTTTATTATCTTGGGGCAGCTGAATGGCTTCTAGGAATAAGAAAGGGGTAAGTTGAAAATGATGATTTAAAATGTGTAGATATAATATTTCAATAGAACTTGTATTAAAAACTGATGAATTAATTTTTTTTTTTTTTTTTTAGTTCTATTTATTTGTGATCTTAATGTTTATAGTAGATTTGTAGATATGTTATCTGGGGTTGGGAAATAAATTTTCCCAGATAATCTGCAAAATAAAAAACTCATAAATGTGACAAACAAATGTATTTGTATACATATTCATATTTATAAAAGCATACTACAACATGGAAAGATTTAACATAAAATTTAATATGTATGTATTATTTTCTGGAAAAGGAAATTAACAAAGTTCACTTTTTTCCTTTGGTTGGTATTCCTATTTAATGATTATTAATGAGCTCAGATCTTTGTTCAAAGAAAGTACAACCCTTTTCTATTCCAACAAGATGAATGCGATGAATGCACATAAATACAAGAAAAATTTAAAAAAGAATGCAAATTAACAATATAGTAGTAAAACTGAATGATTACTGAAATATGGCAAAAGTTGCTAATAGGGGAATAGGAAAGGTGAGGATAAAGTTTCTGAGAATTTCAAGGGTCTTGTCTACAGAAACTTTACAAAACATAAATAAACAATACACCTATAACAGATTCTTTGTATTTATTTTTGTTATCCAACTTGATTTAGGACTTTCACAGGCTGTAGAAACAGTAGTTAATTTGAAACATTAATTCACCCTGAATAATTCTGATTCTATTTTATACATACATAGATAAATTATCACCCCTCATACATATACAGTGTGTATATATATATATATATATATATATATACACTGTATATATGAGGGGTGATAATTAATTAAATTAATTTAATTTGCGGACTGGTGCAAGATTTTGTTTACCACGAACTTTCCATAACTGCCACTAGAGGCGCTCTCCATGATTGTTCCTGAGCAGACTCTGTGTGCATATGCCAGTACTTGTTGAGCTAGTGTTGTATGAAGAGTTTTTTTTTAAGCCGCGTGTCACTGACAATCGTTTTGAAGCAAGTATCATGTCAGACATACAGATTGAACAGCAATGTGTGATTTGTTATTGTGTCAGACTGGGCTTAAATGCACAAGGGGAACTTTGGGTCAAGTTCCCCTTGTGCTTAAATGCACAAGGGGAACTTGACCCAAAATAGAAAGGAATGACAAGAACAACTTAAAAAAAAAAAAAAAAAAAAAAAGCTGACTTTAAATAGAAGGGATTAAGCTGTAGAAGATTATTAGTTTTTGAATGTCACAGAAGAGGTAGTATTCAACAAAGTGACTAAAACAAGAACTCAGTAAGTGTTAACAGAAAGCTCTGTGCAGGGACTGGCTTTGGTCCTGTGGTTAGCATATATGGTCACAAGTATGTAAATTTGGGAATTTTCTTAAAAAATTAAACACTCTGGAAAACAGAAATAATTTTGCCAAGTGAAGTGAAAGCTCTACTGTAGCATCAGAAGTTTAGCACTTCTTAATTCAGTTCAACTGAAATAAAGAGTGCTAAATTAGGGAGTGTAAATCTACATTGCATATTTACAGTAACAGTAAATATGCAAACGCTTCTAGTCATAGCATCTTGAGAATAAGTTTAAGGTCACTATTTTATTCAAAACTTTGGCTCCACATTTCTGAAGTAAACAAAAACTGCAACGGGTTGTTTGAAGCAGTAAAAGTTTATAAAAGCAATCATTTAGTGCTTTCATATTGGTATGCTTTCTTATAATTGTAACTTAATGTTTTAGAATAAAATTTTTAAGTAATAAATAAATGTAATTAAAAATAAGTTGATATTTTGTAACTTTTATATTAATAGACAAAAATGAAAAGAATCAATTATTTTTGCTGGAAATTCATTACTGACTTAACACCTCATTAGTGATGAAAAGTTAATGCAAAAGTTTTATAATGTATCAGATGTTAGTTTTTCAAAGTCTGTATTAAAGAAACTTATTTATTTATTATTATTATTTTTTAATAATTTATCTTGGTTGATCCATAGTTGCCTTTCTTCAGATCATAAATTTTAAGAAAAGCATCAGATAAAAATGAGGCTCATAGAAGTTGGTAGCAAGTTTTAAATGTTTTACTTTATTTTATTTTTTAACACATCTTGCTCATGGTACATAATTATTTCTTGTGGGGAGTGAAAGGTAGTTTTTTGTAATATGTTACCTAGAATTCCTTTCTTTTCAAGTAAATTATTATTAATAAAAACAATGACAAGAAAATCCCACTTTACAATTTTTAATATCCAATGCCATTTATGTGTCCTCAGCTTTACTTGAAGTATTTTGATTGTGAATATGAAAGATGCACTTACATGTGCAACTAAAAATAAAAATCATTTTGAAAAAGAAAGAAATAAAACTTCAGTTCAAACAACTATTTTCGTTGACTTAATGTTCAATTTTTTAATTTGCTAAGGGATGGCTAAATCATTCCCTAAGGGATGATCAGATGAACTCCAAAATCAGAGCCAACTTTAAAACTTACATCATCTTTTTTACTTGTTTAATAATTTATTAAAATTTATTTAAAATTATTTAAAATTTATTAAACACGTATTAACAGTTTTATTTGAATGATGCAGATTACATGTTTATTATTGAATTGAACAGAAATTTAAACATTTAAAAATAAAATAGCTTATCTATAACTGTCACCATTTATTTTCTTTTATATATGCCTTCAGGGATGAGAGTGATGAGTAAGGTATGTTGTTATTGTTTTTTGTGTAGCTGTCTATTTTTGGAAGTAAGATTCCCCCCATTTTTCTCCATTAAATCATGGACCACTTAGGATTTTTTTTTTTTTTTTTTTTTTTGTTTATCGTAACAGTAATTATATTTGCAGACATGAAGGTAATTTTCTTCACAATTCTTATTTTCATAAATAAAAAGCCATAAAAATGCCTTTGAAATTCATTCTTTTTCAAAACATTGAAATTTCCATGAATAATTTCATGGAAATTATATGCCTTCTCATATAACTCCACATTTCCTTACAGTTTCCTATGTAAAATAATTTGGCATGAAAAATAATCTGCACCTTTTAGGTTACTTATTATTCAACAGTGTATAGCAAATTAAAAAAAAAAAAAAGAAGTAAAATACATAATTAACTCATGAAAAGCAGTTATACATTTCTGCATTATGAAGCATCTTTATTCACTCATAATCTCTTTGTATTTTACAATAATCAGCAATCTACATTTTATGTAACAGGAGAAATGAAGGGAAAAATAAGAATCTTTTTCAAAAACAATCTTTCTTGAGCGGTGAAGCTAACACCATGAGCTGCATTACTGCCACTATGCTACAGGTAGCCTAAACATCTCTTAAAAGGGAAGTATAATGCTATTTATTTGTAATGTGGTGCTACTTCTTCCCAGATATTGCCATTTTTAGTGCTACTCATTGGTGGAAGACTATGACATCTCTGTCTGTGCAATACCTGACAACCTAGTAAAATTTTTAACAGGCTGAGCTTTTGTTAAAGACATTTTTGGAAACTGATTTTGTTTTTTCCTTGGTATATCTCATTAGGTATTGTCATATGTTGCACTGAGGTGTTTGGCTTTCCATGAGGTACTAAATAGTACCAAAACAGCCATCTGGTAGTGGCACCACATTATAAATCAGTGTACAAAGAAAAGTACACCAGATAAAGAGAATTACAAACCAGTGTACAAAGAAAAGTACACCAGATAAAGAGAAATACAAACCAGTGTACAAAGAAAAGTATAGAAAATAAAGAGAAACAGATCACTTATTTCAAAGGTTACTCAAAAAGTTTCATGGAACTTCATTAGGTAAAGTAACTGCTAAGGTGGTAAGACTGAAAAAGTTTAGTTGCAGTGGCATTGCCACAGTAAAAAGCAAAATGCGTGCTGTGGTATTGTGAGGTTTAAATCTATCATTAAAATGCAAAGATGTTCCTATTTGGAATATGAAGAGAAAGCAGCTGGAAGACACTCTCTCCACCGATGGTTGAAACATTTTCAAGAAACAGGTAGTGTCTTTTACCATAAAGGCACAAACAAGTCTCCTGATGAGGCTTGGATTTGAATACTATTTCACCATCCTTCAAGGCCACACAAGTGGAGCAAACATGGAAACCCATTAATATCTGTATGAAAACTACTTTTGTTGTGCTTTTAAATAAAATAAACAGTTTCTCTTTATCTGTGCGTTTCTTTTTATGGTGATTTCTGATGTGCACGATACATGCCTACCATATACTTCTTAGAAAAAATTATCTGTAGTCATACATAATTTGCCAGCAGCATTCCCACCTAGCATCACCATTAATTTATCTTTAGACACTTGAAATACAGGCATGCAATTTTCTTCTCTGCAAATAAAAGTTCTCTTTCATTTTTTTTTTTTCCCCTCTTTGGTTTTACAATGCTTATGGAAACTATCAAACCAACTTTTACTGCCACTGAACCATCACATAAACTAATTAATAGCCTTCTCTTCCAAAATATACCACATTCATCAATGTTATGTGGGTTACAACATTAGAAAACTTATAAAATCAGCTTTTACTGGCACTTAAAGGTTCAACATAGGATCATCCCAGCAATTTTTTCTGGGAATACAAATTTTTTCTGGGAATTTTAAGGGAATACAATGCTGTATATAAAAAAAAAAAAAAAAAAACAGCATGTGCTCTGTAGGCATGAAAGATGTTTTATTTTATGTGAAAACATCCATGGCTTGGATGAGGTTAAAGGGTTGGGCCTTCATAGTCATTACATCTGCAGTTGGAAATTCTAAGAGAAGTAACGAATGACTTTCTGGTGCATAATTGTGCACCAGAAAGTAAAATTTTGAACATATTTTTCACAAACAGATATCACAAACAGTTCCAAATGTATTTTTCAGAAATTGTTGTTCAAGTTCTTTATAGGAGTTACAGGCATATTTTGTTTTTCTTGTAAATGATTTCATGCTTGACTACTGTCAACTTGTGGAGGGTCTACAGTAGGCGGTTGAGATGAAATATGATTTTTATTCTTTTTGGATGATGCAATCGAAGCTGCTTGTTGCAATATACTCTGTCTAGCCAGTTCAGAAATCAATTGAAAATCCTCAGGTAATTCATTTGAACTCAAATTTTCTGGACTGAAATCTTCAGGAAGTACTTGAATGTGATTTTGTGATGTTAATGGTCCAGCTTCTTGATGAGAAGTCTGTGTAGGTCGATATTGATCAAAATCTTGAGAAGTAGATTTTATTAAACACTGCATTTTCTTTCGTCCTCTATGTTTTTGAACTCATTCTTCTTTTGTCTGCATGGGAGGCTTGTTCGGTGGCTTTGTAGCTTTTATTCTTGCATAATGCTATGCTATCGAGGCAGTGTTAGGGGGTTGGAAACTGCA
Organism: Mastigoproctus giganteus; assembly: GCF_048544385.1. Taxonomy (NCBI): domain Eukaryota; kingdom Metazoa; phylum Arthropoda; class Arachnida; order Uropygi; family Thelyphonidae; genus Mastigoproctus; species Mastigoproctus giganteus. Next base: position 68,774,956 of record NC_143583.1, on the reverse strand, counting down.
GGCTTGGGGGGGGGATACACAGACATAGATATACAGTAATTGTTGGCAGGGTGAAAGTGATCCTGCACTGCTTCTATTGGAATGAGTAGCATCCTTCAAAACAAGGTGCTGGGGATTCCAAGGACTGCTGGGAGTCATCATGGAACAAGTAAACACATGAGCTGTTTGCACCTTGCATTGATGCATTTGCATCAATGCAAGGAGTTTAGTAAATAACTTTGATGAATTTGAAGTGCTGGTAAAAACATCAAAGGCAGATATTATTGGGATATCAGAGACATGGTGTCACATATAAGGAATGTGGAATTGGAATTTGGGGAGTACGATGTATAGAATTAAGAAACACAAAAATCTAAGGAAGTGTATCCATTTGACATGGGTGGATAGTGCAATGTTGAGACAGTTTGGTGTGACATAAGCACTGGGAAAGCAAAATTGAGAGTAGGAGTGTAATAGGCCTAATGACTCTGAAGAGTACAAGGAACAACTGTACAGAGAAATAGTGGGGGCCAGTAAATCAGAATGTCTTATAATGGGGGATTTTAACTTCCCAGATATTGACTGGAACTTGTGAGTTGGTTAGTCACTCGCACACTAGCAAGGCTTTTGTTGATTTATTGGATGATTGTTTTCTACAGCAACATGATCAAGAGGCAACCAGAGGAAGTAATACTCTTGATCTGATTATCAGCAGTGATTCTTCATGCATTAAGAATCTGCAGATAAAGTAGGTGGCAGTGATTGCAGTGTGCTGACGTGGGATTTACTCAAAGATGTAACTACCTCACAAAGGAGGTTAGACAGGCGAAGGCAGATTATGAGAAATCCTTGGCAAATGATGCAAAGAAAAACAGCAAAGAGTTCTTTACTTACGTAAAGTCTAGAAGAAAGGGGATGAATCAGATTGGTCCACTTGATATCAATGATTCGACTGTTGATGACACTGCTCGGTAGCTGACAAACTGAATGAGTATTTTGCATCTACATTCACACACAAGGAGTTATTCGGGGAGGAGAATGCCAGAAGTTTATCAAATTCTGGCAGGGAGCGAAATAATTTTGGAACAACTGAGAGCAAAGTGGAGAAGAAATTGTTGAAGTTAAACATAAGAAAAGTACCTGAAGTGGATGGGATCTATCAAGTTATATTAAAGTAGGCAGCAAAGGAAGTTTTTTTTTTTTTTTTTAAGAAAACCCCAAACACGAAAGGTATCAAAACCTATAGTACTTAGTACCGTGCATGGGTTGAAGGAGAAGTATGGGGGGGGGGGGATGCCGAAAAAACTTTGCTCTAGAGACTAAACATGGGTTTCACCACTTCAAGCCTCCAATAAGCAAAGTGGTGGTATTTCACCGGTTGATGAAAGTCATCTACCACCTAGGTCCCCATGGACTGGAGATGGTTCCCTAATTCATAAAGGGTGACACAAGTAATTACAGACCTGTTATTTTAACTTCCGTTCTTAGGAAATTAATGGAGTCTCTGGTTAAAGAAGTAATGCAGGACCATCTAGACAAGACTTTGTTATATTTTGCAAACAGCATGGGTTTGTTAAGAGGAAGTCTTGTCTGACCAATTTGATTGGACACTATGATGTGGTCACAAAGGAACTGGATGCAAAAATAATTTTGATATCATATACATGGATCTTAGGAGAGCTTTTGATACTGTTGCACATGGAAGACTACTGTACAAATTGGAGCAGTATCATTGCTGCTATGGATAAAGGGATGGTTGAGTGGGAGATGACAGATTTTTTTTTTTTTTTTTTTTTTGTAGTTGTTGGCGCATCAGCTTCTGTGGCCATAATGCACCTCCCAAGGTTTTTTTTTTCAGTCCTTTGATCCAAGCCCGAGGCGGGATTCGAACCCGCGACCTTTGGGTTGCCAGGCAGGCACTTTACCCACCCGGCTAGCCCGGTCGGCTGGAGATGACAGAGAGTGGTAATCAATGGACACTGCTGTTTGTGGACAAATGTTATTAGTGGAGTTCCCCAAGGTTTGGTGCTGGGCCCATTGTTGTTTTGTGTATTCATCAATGATATTGATGAAGGTATATCAGGATTAATGTCCAAGTTTGCAGGTGATACAAAGGTTAGAGGATTGTTAATGACAGTACACTACTGCAACAGGATCTAGAAACGTTGAGCAGATGGCTGAGAGGTGGCAACTGAAGTTTAACATTGACAAATGTAAAGTACTGCATATGGGTGGCAGTAACCCCCAGAGTAACTTATCAACTATGTGGTACTACACTCAAGGTGGTAAAGAATGAAAAGGACCTGGGGTAATTGTGCAGTGCAGACAGTCTGCAAGAGTAGATCATGGTGTCCTCTCAATGATATACAGGAATTTTTTTAGCAGGGAAAAGGAGGTGATTATATATCACCTCCTTATTCCTGCTAAAGGCAATGGTCAGGCTCTACCTTGAGTACTGTATACAGGTCTGGAGGCCTCATTTTAGGAAAGATGTAGAGCTGCTAGAACAAGTACAGAGAAGGGCAATAAGATTAGTGAATGGAACAAAGGGTTGCTCTTACGAAGAAAGGCTTAAGCTCTGCAAATTGCAGTGCTTAAGCCAGGCACCTGTGAGGGGATCTAATTGAGGTGTATAAGGCCTTAAATGGCCTTATACACCTCATGGTTTGAGCAAGCTCAATGCCAATGGGATTCTTCCTCTTGCCCAGATTAATTGCCTGAGAAGACATAAATTAAAATTGAGGAAAGACAGTTTTAGAATAGATGTGTGGAAATTTGCCTTTAGCCAGCAGGTGGTTGGAACAAACTTCCATCTATCATGGAAGTTCACAGCTTAAATGAATCTAAGGCAGAACTAGACAAACATTTGGAATGAATGTATGTGTAAAATGGGAAGGTTTAGCCACGTTAGTGCAGTGCAGGTTGGCATATTGACCATATTTAGCAGTCAGGGGCTTGAACCCTGGTCTACTCAAAGAGCTTGTGCTATTGCACTCCCGTTCTTGACCACTCAGCTATGGAGGCCACCAATTCTGTATATTGTCCTCTTTAAACAAATTGAAAAATCTCTCCATCTCAATAATTGAAGAGATAACTGATTTAATTTCATTGCATTTAAAAGGGTTTGCTAATTTGCCGCATTCCATGATTTTTCTTGTTCTTCATTAAAGTTCTAATACTGGATGCCTCTAAAGCAAATGTTTTGCACTTAAAAAAAAATACTTCAGTTAATTAGAACCTATGAGCATGTGCTTCCCTTCTTATAACACCCCTGGATAGGCAGATGTATAAAGTGTATATTTTTGTAATATACAAGAAATGGTGCACATGACCACTTTTTTTATATTTTCCATCTATAGCATTGAATGACCATAACACCTTACAGTCACGGACCCAAGAAACTTGTGCCAGTACAGTTATAGAAAAATTAACACAGATATAAATTACTCGTGGAAACAAAAAATAACTTTTGAGACAATAAGCAAACAGCTTTCAAAGTTTATCCTTGTTCAGAAATTGCAAATGCTTATTATCATTTCAAGTCTGATTGGCAAATGAGCCAATCAGACTTGAAATGATAATATTAATTCTTATTAATTGCAGTATCAGTTAAAAGTAAATATTTTTAATAGCAAAATCAAAGAACATACTTTGAAGACAAAGATGTCCAAAGACTTTGTGAATTAGTTGAGTGGAAAATTGGATCAAAAGGCACTGTCCCCATCCCTTAGAAGGTCTTTTGGGCACCCAAACACCTGCTAATAGGTGTAACTTCTCCCAAAGCTTTAGGAGTTAATAGCACTATTCTAGGAGAACAAAGCACAACTCTGGGGAAAGGGATGTCAACAAATACAGAACACTAACAAATAGCACTGAGTGAACCATGTTGTTAATAGTGGAGGTCAGCTGTACCAAAATTAATAAAAATTAGTAAATCTTCAACCCCTATGAACCTCTTTCCAAGACGAACCAATATTTTCTGGTTCATATTTATAGTAGCCCTTAATAAGCAGCAGAAATGAATATGTATCAGTTGGACTTGGTGCATCATGGCCTTAGTCACCCAAGTGCCATAAAAACCAAAATCAATCAATATGTATCTCTCATTATTTTTTGTTTATGTGGGGTAAATGGATTTATTAAAATTTCTATGTTATGTTTTTAATGTATTATTATTTTGATTTAAGTTTAATCAAAAGTAATTTTACATTAGTTTTATTTTTATATTATTCATGCAGATGTAGACATTATAAAGCTATTAATGTGGCCTTACAACCATTGATCATTTCTAACTATATGTATTACATAATTTTCACCATGCGTATTATACTATGTGTGTGCCTGCAAGCATATGCATGCACCCCCCTTCCCCCACACAAGATCCTACAAAAGCCATGTGCAGTCACGGAATAATGCAGTCAACAAGGAATAATGCCCAATGGAAGTCTCTTACTAATATAAAATGGCAATATGCAGGGGTGAATTGTGGAGAAAAATGGTTAGTAGTATTTGTGATATCACATGAGTATTGCTATGGGCGTGTACAAGAGGGAAGGAAACCATGAGAAAAGTATGGAATAATAAAAAATTTAATTGCAAGATAATTTAACAAAGCATACATAACAGGGTAAAACTTCTATAACAGTGTTAGTGTAGTGATTTATTCACATATCAACATTGATAAAATAGACATGCTACACTACAGTACATATTATACAAGATGCTACTGTCATTTGCTCAATCACTTACAGTCACTTTGAACATATACTCCAGTCTCTGATTATTGTAACCATTATATTTAGTAGCCAATTATTGCAGTTGCTGTAATTATTACAATCCATTATATTTAATACTGTATTGCATATCAGTTTAAATTTATTTAAAATTTTTTTTTCTAGCGGATTCTAGTTAATTATTCAAGCAAACTGAATTTGCCAGATGATGCTGGCAAGTCAAGCAAAAGAAGAAACCATTCCACTAACTGTTGGACTAAAGAATCAACTGGATAAATTGGGGTCCAGAGAATTCATTTTTGGTTTTGTTCCTTTCATCCAAAATGCATGAAAGATATTCCAAGAGGAGTGGGGGAGAACATTTTTGTTTCTGAATTTTATTATTTTTTTTTTTTTTTAGGCATAGTTCCATTGTTTTTATTTTTAAATTATCAATTTCAAAATTAAAATGAATTGTGCTCTTTACTTTTTTTTTTTTTTTTTTTTTTTTTGTGGTTATATAAAGACTTTGCAGTATACCTTTATGTATAATAATCGAGTCTGCATAGTAATATGCTGAAGCATTTTTATACAAAAAGTTAAAATGTAATCAGTCTACTTGATATTTATGTGAATCCTCTAATAAGATTGTTGTGTCATTTTGCCTAATTTGAAATGGTTCCATTAAGCTGTGTACTTGTTTTGAGTAGTCAGTTAAGTCTAATCTCTCAAAACTTCAGCATTGATTTGAATTAATTATAGAGTTAAGTATAAAAATTGATAACTAATATTAGGAAAAAAACTGATTCAAAAATAATCTTATCAAGTATTTTTAAAGGCATATTTTTCCTAAATATGAAATATATTGAATTTTCATTATGTGACTTTCTATCAGAATGAGGGCATTATTTTGTTGCTATGGACCATTGTACACGTTAGGTATTTGCATTATATAGTTATTTAGGTATTCATTATTAATAACAGAAAAGGTTCTTTCAGGTTAGCTCCTTAAATTTTTATTTAAAAAGATGCTAATTATAGTTTACTTTATAGTAAATGAGAAACTTAGTTTCTCGTTTACTATAAAGATGTGCTGAAAGAAACACCAACCATAGAAACAGAATTTATTCATAAATTTCATAATTTTTAGGTATATTAAAGATTTTAAATAATAACTAAGAAGCCATATGCTTTGTGAAACATTTCCATTTGTTCTGTTGTTCCAAAAATGTGCTTGTGGTATGGTGCTTTATACTTCGTTTACATATCAAGGTTCCCTTTATGTATAATGGTGCTGAAACATAGACATTCAAATATGATTCATATTTGGTTTTATGGAAGTGTAAAATCCTGTTTTCTGTAAAGAAATTCCAATTGCATCTTTATGGTAATAATTAGGAATCTGTGGAAGCATTTTCTATAAATCAGTGTGTACTTTTTAGTTGTTCACATAGCTCTTGAGTGAGGTTGGTTATACTGAGATGTCTGCTTGTTTCAAACCAGATCATAATACAAGAAAAATTCCCAACGTTTAATCCATCAATATTGGCATCAAATTTTGTAATGCAAGTGTGGGGTGAAAAAATCTGTCCCAAATTTCATAATCTGTGTGATCTTAAATGCTGATTTTCACATTATCATCCCACAGAAGTTTATACATGAATATACTGATTTATTTTTTTTTTTTCTGGTTGTTAATGCTATGATTACTTTAAAAATAACTTGTCATAGTTTTGACAGTTAATTTTTTAAAAACATTTAACTTTCTTCGCGAAATTTTCCCACTCTTGTAATCACTTTACTAAAACATTCAAATAAAATGATTGCTACACATACAACTTACTCGAAATAGCTGAATAAAAATCAAGAGGAAAATTATAGCTTGCCATTCTGCTATAAGAAATATGAAATTCTGTAGCTATTTCTTCAACCCAAACATCTCTACAGGGAGCCATAATCATTACTGCTGCAAATGATCTGATGCTCTGTAGGAAGTGTCACTAAGCCTGTGCATAAAATGTTGTGTAAGGGTGGAAGCTCATTTTAAAAATAAACCTACCCAGGGCTTATTTTGAAAATGGTTCTGCCCACAGTCACTGAACTTAGTTTATTACTACTGGCCCACCTTTTTGAATTGTCCTGAAGAGTAAAGCAGGACTGACAAAAAAAAAAAAAGAAAGAAAGGAAAAGAAAATAAGAATGTGAAATATAATACTGAGTGTGAGGCAAAAATTTAGCCCCGCATCAATTGCTAATGGTTAATATGTCGTATACTGTGCTGTCTATAACTTGAGTAAAATTTCATGTTAATTAATCTGAGACTCTATAAAAAAAAAAAAAAAAAAAAGGTAAAGCGCAGCCATTATCAACCCACTGCAGGATGAAAGCCTCCTCAACAATTCATGCTGAGGGAAATGGACCATAATCTGCCACGCTGGTCCAGTGCGGGTTGGCAGATCGACCGTATTCAGCAGTCAGGGACTTGAACCCCGGTCTACTCAAAGAGCTTGTGCTACTGCACTCCCGCTCCTGACCACTCGGCTACAGAGACTCTATATGGAATTATTAAGTCTAAAAATTAAATTGTATCATTTAATTTGCAGTTGTAAACTATATTTGAAGATTCAACAAAAACTGTTTGTGTTTAACACAAACACTACTAATTAAGGGAACAGTTGAGAAAATAAATAAGAAAACGACCCAGTTATTCATTTTGTGCTTTTCAACTTTGTGTTTGTATTAACCAAAAATCTGTACAGGAGCTAACAAACCTTTAATACTTATTAGTAAATATCTGAAGAAAAAAAGTGTGGTGTTATTTCCTTTGCAATCTCAGGGAGTTGTTTTTGTTTTATTTTGCTTTGTTTTGTTTGAAAAAAGATTGTTTTCAGAGCTACCGGTCTGTTGAAAGGAGCACACAGTACTCTCTGAAAGAGTACAATAGCATTATGCTATTTGTAATGTATATAGAATACAAATTCTTTGGACCACTTTGAAAAATGTTATACAGTAGTTATACTATATTGTGTAGTATATTTTTCAGCATAATCTGTTGTAATTGCTGTTCAAACAGTTATACTTGTTAACCTTCTAGAAGGCATGATAAAACCAAGTACAAGAATAGCCAAAGGGTTTATTTTACATTTTTTTTTTTTTTTATATAAAAATCAAAAAAAGAGTGTAAAATAGTGTACTTTATAATTTATTCTAACACTATATTAGATAATTCTGACAAATATCTTTAGTAACAGCAGTTTTTTTTGGATAATAATTTTCCTGACTGCCTTACTTCTAATACATAGGGATGTGGCATGGGAAAATCAATGTAGGAGTGAGTGCTTGGCACACTCTGTACATCAATGCAGGTTCTTTATGGATTTCTTATGGCTCTGTTTCTCCAATTAAAAAAAAAAATAATAAATGATGCATATAAAAGTGAATGCTATAATGGAGGAATACTAAAATTCAAACTGCCATGATTCTACTAGATATTTAAAGGTGTTTATTTATTTTTTGTTGTTGTTTCTGGTGTACATATTGCATAAAGCTAGCCTGCTAGGTGGTTAATAATCTACTGTGCATTCTATTACTTTATTTTATTATTACTGTTTTTTTTTTTTTTTGTAGAGGATTTTTAAGGTAACATAAAAAATTAACTATATAAATAGTATATATTTCATTATATCTCCAAAATACCAGCTATAAGTATTGAAAAATAAAACTTGTGGGCATCAAAAAAAAAAACTATACATATATAATAAGTTAATCAAGTACAAAAAATTTTAAATTTCTTATTGCCTAAAATGAAAAAACCAAGAACTTTGCTTTCTGGTAGATTTTGTTGGACAGTAAATTAGATATACTGGTCTTGTAGTTTCACTGATATCATTAAAATTTGGATAGTGCTGTTCCCATCTTAATTTTTTTGGGAGAAGCTAAAGAACTTGTGGAAATAAGCACTTGTTAACTATGATTACACTGATAATTAAAATGTTATAAAAGTTGTAGGCTCTCGTTTAAATAAAATGCATTTTTATAAAGACTAGTAGCTCAGTATCACTTTAATATGTAGTATATTATAAGTTATAATTTGATGCACTTAAGTTTAAAACTCAGTTTTTTTACATTAATTATAAAATTTTTATTAATAAGTTGTTACTTAAAAGTTAAGATTTGCTGAATAATTAAAATATACATTTACATGTAAAACCACAATTTTATAGCTTTGATGTCTGTTGACAATTTATCTTGACAAAATAAATTCATGTGCTGATGTATTAATGTTGACTGTTTTATATAGCATGTGATAACTTGACAGATAAACTGAACATAATCTATAATAATGTTTGTAAAGAGCTTTAATATAGCATTAGAATTTCTGTGTAACTGACTGTGATTTATTTTTCTTCCAGTGGTGGTATATTTTAATGGAAGATAAATATTCACATAAAATAAGCTAAATGAATTATTTACATAAGGAAAGCACAAATATTGTTTTAAATTTAAAACATTTTATCTATATTTTTATACATATTTGCTACAGTATTATAGAATGAATTAATTTTGTAGTAATACATAAACAGAGAATAAGAAAGTACTGGCAATATTTTTTGGATTATAGCCACCTGTAGATAAAATTGTTTTTTTGACTCCTCGGGTGATACCCATAAAATTTTAAACCAAAATAAGAACAAGAAATTAGCTTTAGATCACTTGGTTAGCTTTGGAATTCTTAATTCTGTATTATTTATAGCTTTTATTAATTTTATCCATATGGCTCACTATTTATCATCACATGATGCAAGAATGAATGTATTGTCATTAATAATAGTTTCAGGCATCTGAATATGAATTGTTGAATATGTAGATGTTCGGTAATAATAAAAATATTGGAAAGAGTATGAACGGATTATTTATCCGTGTATTAATAAATGTATAATCAGATTTTTATTTGAAGAGTGAATAGACAAATATGTATATTTTTATGTATATATATGATATATATGATTGTCATTTAAATGTCAGTAATAAATTAAGCCTCATCTCAATACTGCAGAGATTAGGAGTAGATGACAATCCCTTGTTCAGTGTTATTTTAGATCTAGTGCAGCTTCAGAAATGTTTGTAACTTATTTGGTATTTACTGTATACAGAAGTCTTACATAATTTCAGAGTATAAAATAAATTTTTTTTTTGTATTTTTTTGATCATTCCGAACATTTTATGCATGGTATACTGCATTACTTACTTAAACATATAAACATTTGTTGGAAAAGTTGAAGTTTGTATTGAATTAAAGGTTTTTTTTTTTTTTTTACTGCAAAACATTAAATTGTTAAACTCAAGAGCAGCCTATAAATTAGGGTGACCATATATTTTTTAGAGAAACTAGGACATTCCAATTTTTAAAAAGAGGACAATACTAGGACATTTTAAACTTATTTATGAACAAAAAATTATGAACATTATATGATTTACTGATAAAATAGAAATTTCTTCTGATAAAATAAAACAGACATTCTTTTAAAAATACACTTAATACTTTTAAAAAATTAATATTTTCCAAGATTTCAGCTGTTTAGTTATTTGATCTTAAAATTCTTGGCATTTCTTTTTCATATTATGTGTAGTAAAAATAAGCCTTTATTTACTTCAAACTTTATATAACAGGTTTCTTCTCTTTTGGCCATTGAATATTCATCAATGAAGACCGGATATAGAAGGAATAAATACTATAATTTTTAATAATTCAGAAGTTAATTCTAAAGTTTGACAAAAAAAACACATTCCTTATACTCATTATCTTAAGTTCATCAATTTCTTATTTTTTCCATGAATTTTATACCATGAAATTAACTGAACAGCCTTGAAGAATGGATAGGGTGACTATATATGTTTTTTATGAAAACTAGGATAGCAGAGGAAGAAATTAATTTTAGAAAGATTATAAAAATAGGACTATTAAGTTTTTTTATTGCAAAAGATAAAAAACAGAAAATAAAATACATCTCGTTAACATAAAAATTAAATAGGTATTCTTTAAAAAAAAACATTTAATAATTCATTGAAATTAATATTTACTTGAAGATAAAATTTCTGCTAAAACTTTTGGTTCATTAATTATGTGGTTGTAAAATTCTTCACATGTCATTTGTATATTATATATAGTAAATAATATTCCTTTAACAGCTTCAATTTTTAATTGGTTTCTTTCCTTTATCCACTGACTATTTATCAATGAAAATACACCTTCAACATTTGCATCGTGGCCAAATACACAAAAGATGAATTGTACAATTTTTAGTAACGCTGAAGTTAATTCAGAAGTTTTACATTGTTTAAAAAACATCACCCATTTCTCATTTGCAGTTAATGTATTCCATTTCTCATTTTCTTGTTGTGTTTCCAAGAATAACTTTAAATTATGCCACTGATCAAACAGTTTTACATCATCGACTGTGACTCCCTTCTCACAAAGATATTCTAAGCAGGAATGAACATTGTCCCAAGAAGGAATTTCTGCCAAATCGATCCATTCTAAGATTTGAAACTCATATAATGGTTTTAACCATGATTCAATATATTTTAAAGTACGGCCATACAAATTCTCGATTTGAACTCTAAACCGTGTGACTTCATTTTCCTTACCCTTTTCTGTTGCAATTTTTAGTATTGAGCACACTTTTAACGGAAGAAATTTATTGGTTTTCCTCACCTTGAGCAAATGAAAAACAGTCTTAAGGATTTTCCACACTTCAATTATTGAAATACAGTCTCTTTCAATATGTTTTATATTTTCTTGAAAGACTGACATGAATGAATGAAAGGTATGCTTCATTCATCTCATCTTCAAAAAATGTTTGCAATATTGCTGGTGAATGTTCCAGCGACAGAAAATAGGATTTAAACCCTTCATAAAGTTTTAAAATGCGACTTATGGCTGGAAAGAGAGATAACCATCGCGTTTTGGTATAGTATAAAGGTGGCTTATACTCTGTCTCTACAAAATTACAAAAGTCCTTTAGTGATTCAACTCTCACAGTATAAATAGAGAAATGATTGTAGGTTACCCTAACCAGCATTTCTATATTGAGTGGTAGTCCATCAAAACTATAATGTACAGTATTATTTAAAATGTGTGCTGGACAACCAATTCCAATTAATTTATCATTAAGTTTTTCTTTTAGTTTAAAATACACATGATGTGGTTACAAAGGAACTGGATGCAAAAAATAATTTTGATACCATATATTTGGATTTCAGTAAAGCTTTTGACACTGTTGCGCATGGAAGACTATTGTACAAATTGGAGCAGAATGGTATTAAGGGTAAGTTGCTACAATGGATAAAACGATGGTTGAGTGGGAGAAGACAGAGGGTGGTAATTAATGGGTGCTGCTCTTCATGGACTAATGTTATTAGTGGAGTCCCACAGGATTTGGTGTTGGGTCCTCTGTTGTTTTGTATATTTATCAATGAAATTGATGAAGGTTGTTGTTGTTATGTATATTTATCAATGATATTGATGAAGGTTGTTGTTGTTATGGAGGCTTAATGGCACATAAGCTGCTAAGGCTATAATGTGCCTATTCACTTATTATATTAAAACATGAGTTTTCCATAAATCAGAAATAATTAAAAAGCCCAGTTTGCCTGAGAAAGTCAAAAAATTCAGAAATATTTGCCTTATCACCAATCAGGTTTTCAAGAGTTATTGGTTTATGCAGATTAACCAGTGAGATAAAGGATGAAGTTCTGGCTTGTTTATAATAGAAGCAGACAATAATATGTTTTACAGTCAAATTGTTAGAACAATGTGTATATTGTGGTGGATCATCTCTCAGTAAATGAAGGTGGGTCAGATGTGTATGTCCTATTCTTGCCCTTGAGAGGACTACTCGTCTGGATGTACGGACACTGGAGTGCCAAATTTTCGGGTCTTGTTTAAACTGAAAGAGTTTATTATTAGTCTGAGAGTGCCACAGTGCTGTCCATTGTGATAGACAAGCAGCATGAATGGTTAGTGCATAATCTGATGCTGGAACAGGGATGTTGGTTAAATCTAAGGTAGTTGGATTTTTTGCAGCTTTATTGGCCAGTTCATTGCCTAAAATACCGGAATGTGCTGGAATCCAGCAAAAAGTGACCTGTTGATTGGGTTCTTTAATTTGCAGTAATAAGCTTCTGATTTCATCTAGAACAGGGTAAACTTTATCTGAGGAATTACATAACGACATGATTGAGCTGAGGGAATCAGTGTAAATAACAGATTTTAAGGAACAGTTAGAATGGAGATTTTCTAAAGCTAGTTTTATTGCGTATAATTCAGCAGAAAATATACTAAATTCTGACGGAAGGGAAGCTGATACAATTGTATTTGGAAACACTGCAGCTGCTCCAACATTTGAATTAGATTTAGAGCCATCTGTATAAATTGGAGAGAAATCAGAATATCTTTCAATGTGAACTGCATGAATTTGGTTGATATTTGATGCTTGCAAAGAATTCTTTCTCCATTGACAGAGGTAAGTGTCACAGATTGGAAGAGGAGGAGGAGTCCATGGAGGTTGAGTATAAGTTGCTACCTGCTTTACGGAATGGAAAGAAATATTCCAAACTTGCACCAGTTCAAGAAGGCGAAGACCAGCTGGTTTTACTATGCTAGGCTTGTTTCTGTATAGGGTTTCTAAAGGTGGGTTAAAAAGGTATGACCGAATGGGATGAGAGGCACAACTTTGTATCTTGACAGCATATTTCAGTAACAGTGTTTTCCTGCGTAAAGTTAGTGGGGGCTCATGGGCATCAAAGTAGAGACTATGTACTGGCGACGTTCTGAATGCACCAATTGCAATTCTCAAAGCACTGTGCTGAATGGGATCAAGCCAGCGTAATGCACTCTTACTGGCAGAATCATAGATTGGAGCACCATAATCGAGACAAGATCTGATTAATGCCCTGTATAACCGAAGAAGGGAGGTACGATCTGCACCCCATGTTTGGGCAGATAAAGCTCTGAGTATGTTTAACTTTTTTAGACATGAAGTCCGTACATTTTTAATATGATCTAGGAAATTTAACTTCGGATGTTGCTGGTGACCGGGACAAAGACGTTAAAAATTTGAAGTTCAGGATCTGGATGAAGTTTGCGTTGTCTACAGAAATGGATGGCAACTTTTCTGCTGCGAGAGCCGATAGCCGTTGAGGCTCGCCCATTGTTGAATTTTATTAAGTGATATCTGAAGCTGTCTTTCAATAGACCTCATGTTTTGAGAATGACAGGAGATGGAAAGGTCATCTGCATAAAGGTAAGTCTCAATTGTATTTGGAAACTGCTTAGTGATAGAATCTATTCTCAGAGCAAAAAGAGTGGCACTCAGTACTGATCCCTGTGGAACACCTTCTTCCTGGATGAAAGTTGGGGAAAGGGCATGTTGATATCGAACTTGAAATGATCTAGTATGTAGAAAGTTCTGAACGAATATAGGAAGATTGCCTCGTAGTCCGAGAAGGTAAAGATCACTAAGTATACCATACCGCCAGGTGGTATCAAAAGTCTTCTCTATGTCTATTGAAACCATTACTAGATGTTCATGTTTGACAAAAACATTATGGATGGCAAATTCGGCCTTGACCATAAGATCTAAGCATGATCTGTTTTGATGAAAGCCATATTGACTATGGCTCATTAGATGATCCAGACGAGTCTTCTGTGGATAATTTTCTCAAGGATTTTACTGAGGCAGCTTGAGAGAGATATGGGTCTATAGCTATTTGGGTTGGATGGATCTTTTCCAGGCTTCAGGAATGCCAAAATTGTAGAGTGATGCCAAGATGCTGGAAAAACATTTTCTAAAAATATGCGATTGTAAAAGACCAGGAGGCAGCGCAGAGCTTTGTCATCAAGATGTTGTAGCATGACATCATAAATCCCATCTGGCCCAGCAGCACCACTGCGAGCTGTTCTAATGACATGTAAAAGTTCAGAATATTGCAGAGGTTTGTTATATGGGAGAAGACGGGTAGTTTGAAAATGAATAGCATGCTTTTCTTTAGTGTTTTTAATTCTTTGGAATGAGGTAGTATAGGCTGACGTTGCTGAGATTTCTGCAAAAGTATTGCCTAAAGCATTAGCTATATCTACAGGATTAGAGAGATCTTTCCCATTCCAGGAGAGGATTGGAGAAGGTATGGTAGGAAACTTACCAGACAGCTGTCTAATTTTTTTCCATATTATTTTGGATTATTTCGTGTCCAGGATTCTTTCTTTGCTTGCTTTTGTATGAAGCATGCTTTTGCCCTTAATTTCTTATAATTAATGAGATTGACTGTGCTCGGACATTTCCGAAACAAATTCCAGGCTTTATTTTTTGCTCTCTTTGCTGTGGTGCATTTATCATTCCACCAGTAATTATAATGCTTTCGGCCCGGCGGATTTGATATTGGTATTGTGTCTTTAGCCACATTTAGAAGATGCGACGTGATGTAATCTGTCACATCATCAATGTGCTGGAGGCGGATTTTTTCCTCATCAAGGTCAATTGATGATTGAAATTTTGCCCAGACTGCTCGGACAAATTTCCACTTTCTGCAGGGTTGAATTGAAGGAGAAAGTTGCATACTATTGGGAAGTGGTCACTGCCCATGGGATCGTTTATTACATACCACTCTATGGCTGGGACTAGTACTGGTGAACGAATTGAGAGATCTATTGCTGAGGTGTGTCCTGTTGGAAGCTATACGTGTGTCGGTGCACCTGTATTGAGTATAGTGAGATTTAGTGCATCCAAAAAACTTTCAATTAGTCGGCCTCGTCTATCCAATTTAGGAGAACCCCATAATGGGTGGTGCCCGTTAAAGTCTCCTAATATACAGAGAGGTGGAGGTATCTGTATAAAGAGGCCTTCAAGATCTTTTAAAGAGTTAGTATAGTTTGGCGGTAGGTATATTGAGACTAGTGTTATTGCACTATGGAGAATTATACGAACAGCAACAGCTTCTATTTTAGTTTGGAGTGGGATATGTTTAGTTGGGATCTCTGAATTTACTAGGATTGCCACACCATGGGCAGCGCTAGCGGTATTTCGATCTCTTCGATAAATGCAATAGTTCTTTATCGAAGGAGAAATTTGTGTGGTTAGGTAAGTTTCCTGTAAACAAAAGGCAACCGGAGAATATTGATTAATTAGGTATTGAATATCGTCTGTGTTGGAACGAAAGCCTCTGCAATTCCATTGTAAGATGATGTGATTCATTTTGGTTTAGTTGAGGATGATTCATCTGACTGTTTTTTGTTTGAGGAGGATTTTTTTCGGTCTCTTTTCGGGAAGGTAGGGCGACCGGTATCCATAGTATCGTTTGCGTGAAGTTCTAGTAATGGTTCTTCATGATCTGGGTTTACATCTACTTCCATACTACCAGTGGATGATTCAGGTTTATTGTTGTGTTTAGTAGTTTTTAGTTTTTCTTTGTCATGCGGGCCTGTCCGTGTCTCAATGGGATACTGATTGGAGTGTTGGTCGATTCACTGATTTTAATTTGATGTGTGTCTTTGACAGGGTTTGATAATGTGTTTTTAACCCAGTTAGCTAGAGATGTGCAGGGAGGTATTGATACATCGGTTTGAGCTGCTGTTGAATTAAAGCTTCGAGTGTGAGATGCATATGAACGACTGGGCATGGTCGCCATAACCTGTCTGCATGCCTCGGGGTACGTAACTTTGTGCTCTATTGTATATTTTTGGATTTTCTTCCCCGTTTTACATTTCACAAGATTTGGAAAAGGCTGGGTGACTTTCTTTGCAGTTGGGACAAATGGGACTTGAGGCTGTACAGTCTGTTTGTGTATGCTCCTTGGAACCACAAATTGGACAAATGGCATCACTTCTACATGCTTGTTGCGAGTGTCCATATTTTTGGCATTTAAAGCAACGTAGAAGGTTAGGTATGTAAGGCCGTATTCGGCAGTTTAAATAGCCAGCTTTTACTGAGGATGGCAAATCTGGGGTGCTGAATGTTAAAATTATGGATCGGGTTGGAACAAGATTTCCATCTTTTTTGGTCTTTATACGTTTTGCACTAATTACTTTTTGATTGCCACGAGTTTTTGATGAGTTTAACGTATTGTGGGGAGTGATAGATACGGGTAGCTCAGCAAAGGTTGTTGTTTTAAGCAGCCATTCTGAATATTTTGAGGAGGCTGTTTCGATTAGGAGGTCACCGGATTGCAGTCGTTTAACCATTTTCGGTGTACCAGCAATGGATTCCAAAAATCTTTGGATGACAAATGGTGATAATTTGCCGACAGGCTGGTTGGAGAGCGAATTTATTACAAGGAAGTTTGAGATCTCATTGCTCTGCACTTCTCTTCAGAGCCTTTTTGGTTGGTTTAGGTCATCATCATTTGGTTTGTCTGGCCTTGAATTTGAAGGCTCTAGTGGTGGATAGTCATTTATATCCATCGTTACTCCTTTTCGCCCTGGAGGATAACTTTTCCCCCAGGTTACTGGCCCCGCCACGGGGAGGCAGGAGCAGTGCCGCTCGGAGGACAAGCGGTTGAAGTGTTAGTTAATTAGTAAAAATATAAATAGAGGAAAATGTGAAGAAAGGTGTATTTCCTTCCTGTGTTCTACTTGTTACTTTTCAAGTATGAACTGTTTTTAAAGTAAAACTGTTTATAGAAATGTGAACGTAAAATATAATTTCAATCGCTTATCAAGAGCACTTTATAAATCGCAAGAATATAGCTTGGCCTCGAAATACGCTTGGCACCCGGGGCCTATTGATGAAGGTATATCAGGCTTAGTGTCGAAGTTTGCAGATGATACAAGGGTTGGCAGGGTTGTTAATGACAGTGTGCTACTGCAACAGGATCTAGATAATTTGGACAGATGGGCTAAGAAGTGGCAACTGAAGTTTAACCTTGACAAATGCTTGTTTGTTCGTTTGTTTGATTTTTAGGAGCATTAGCAACTAAGGCCATATTGCTCCAGGATATGCGGTGGTAATTCCTGGACCTTTCCACATCCTCCGTATTTGGTGGTGACGGGCTCAAACCCCGGTCTAATCAAGAAGCGTGTGCTATGCACTGCTGCTCCTTCCCACCTGGCTACGGAGGCGCCTTTTAACTTGACAAATGCAAAGTACTGCATATGGGTAGAAGTAACCCCAGAGAAATGTACCAACTGTATGGTACTACACTAAGGTGGTAGAAAATGAAAAAGATCTAGGAGTAATTGAGCAGTCAGATATGAAGTTTTCTGAGCAATGTAGAGAAGCTGCAGGGCAGGTCATGGAGTTTTGTCAACGATATATAGGAATTTTGCTAGCAAGGAAAAGGAGGTTATTGTCCCTCTGTATAAGGCAATGGTCAGGCCACGCCTTGAGTACTGCGTACAGGTCTGGAGGCCTCATTTTAGGAAGGAAGGCTGTAGATTTACTTGAGCGTGTACAGAGAAGGGCAACAAGATTGGTGAGGGGAATGAAGGGATCCTCTCACCAAGAGAGCATTAGCATTAGCATTAGTAGAGGCATTTGATGCAAGAAAGCAAGCTAATGCAGCATCAGCCAAAAAAAAAAAAAAAAAAAAAAAAAAAAAAACCCACTTCCACTTCACCCCTCTGTTCGTTCAAAATACCTGTCCAGCTGAGCCTTAAACTTATTTAGGCTATCAACCTCCACCACAAGGGATGGAAGTCTGTTCCACCAACCAACCACCCGCTGGCTAAAGGCAAATTTCCGCACGTCTATCCTACATCTGTCTTTCCTCAATTTCAATTTATGCCCTCTCAGGTGATTTTTCTGAGCTAGAGGAAGAATCCCATCAGCATTGAGCATGCTTAAACCATTCCAGGCTTTATACACCTCTATCAGATCACCTCGCTGGTGCCTAGTCTCCAGACACTGTAATTTGCAAAACTTAAGCCTTTCTTCATAAGAGCACCCCTTTGTTCCATTCACTAATCTTGTTGCCCTTCTCTGTACTCGTTCCAGCAGCTCTACATCCTTCTTGAAATGAGGCCTCCAGACCTGTATACAGTACTCTAGGTGTGGCCTGACCATCGCCTTATACAATGGAATAATCACCTCCTTATCCCTGCTGGAAAAATTCCTGTATATCATTGACAATACTCCATGAGCTACTCTTGCAGCCCGTCTGCACTGCTCAGAGAACTTCATATCTGCCTGCACAACCACCCCCAAGTCCCTTTCATTCTCTACCACTGTCAGTGCAGTACCACAGAGTTGATACGTTGCTCTGGGGTTGCTGTTTCCCATGTGTAGTACTTTACATTTGTCAATGTTAAACTTCATTTGCCACCTCTCAGCCCATCTGCTCAACCTTTCCAGATCCTGTTGCAGCAGCATAGTGTCAGTAGTGTCCTTGACAACCCTGCCAACCTTTGTATCGTCTGCAAACTTGGACATTAAGTCCGATATACCATCATCAATATCATTTATAAATACAGAAAACAATAATGGACCCAACACTGAGCCCTGAAGGACTCCACTAATAACATCAGTCCACGATGAGCAGTGTCCATTGATTACCACTCTCTGTCTTCTCCCCCTCAACCACCCCTTTATCCATAGCAGCAATTTGCCTCCAATGTCACACTGCTCCAATTTGTGTAGCGGTCTTCCATGTGCAACAGTATCAAAAGCCTTTCTAAGATCCAAGTATATAATATCAAAGTTATTCCCTGCATCCAGTTCTTTTGTGACTGCATCATAGTATCCAATCAAGTTGGTCAGGCAAGACCTCCCCTTAACAAAACCATGCTGTGTCTGAGGTATAACTGAAGTCTTGTCTAAATGATCCTGCGGTGCTTCTTTAACCAGTGCCTCCATTAATTTTCCTGGAACAGAAGTTAAGCTCACAGGTCTATAATTACTTGTGTCAGCCTTTGATCCTCCTTTGTGAATTGGGGTCACATTTGCACATTTCCAGTCTATGGGTACCTCCCCTGAGTCCAAGGAAGCTCTCATAATTCATAATTATGGCTAAGGGTTTGCTTACTTCCTTTGCTGCCTCCTTTAATATAACTGGATAGATCCCATCCACCCCGGGTGCCTTTCTTGTGTTTATCTTCAACAGTTTCTCCTCCACTTTACTCCCAGTTATTTCAAGATTCTGTAGCTTACTGCTAGAGTTGAATACACCTCTGGCATTCCCCTCGCTGAATAACTCCTCATGTGTGAATGTCGATGCAAAATATTCATTTAGTTTGTTAGCTACCTGAGCAGGATCATCAACACTTGACCCATCAATATCAAGTGGACCAATCTGATTCATCCCCTTCCTTCTAGAGTTTACATAAGTAAAGAACTCTTTGCTGTTTTTCTTTGCATCCCTTGCCAAGGATTTCTCGTAATCTGCCTTCGCCTGCCTAACCTCCTTTGTAACTTGGTTGCATATCAACTTGTATCTATCATAGGCTTCTGTGTCACGTGTTAATTTGTAAGTATCCCATGCATTTTTCTTCTCTGCCATATGCCTCATTAGTTCATCTGACATCCATTTTGGCCTAAACCTTGAACAATATTTCTTAGTTGGTATGTAAAGCCTAGTAGCTTTCAAGATAAGTTCTTTGAATGCTTCCCATTTTGAATTTGCTGTTGGTAACATCATCAGTTGGTCCCACTGTATAGAATTTAAATACTGTCTCAGTCCATCGTAGTCGCCTTTACGGAAGCAATAACCCTTCCCTTTACCCCAAATGGTAGTTACCTCTTTGATTAAATCCCACTTCAGCACACTGTGATCACTGCCACCTAGTGGTTCATTTATCTGCAGATTCTTAATGCATGAAGAATCACTGCTGATAATCAAATCAAGAGTATTACTCCCTCTAGTTGCCTCCCGAACATGCTGATGTAGAAAACAATCATCCAATAAATCCACAAAAGCCTTGCTAGTGTGTGAGTGACCAACCCACAAATTCCAGTCAATATCTGGGAAATTAAAATCTCCCATTATAAGAAACTCTGATTTACTGGCCCACTCTATTTCCCTGTACAGTTCCTTATTATACTAATCAGAGTCATTAGGCCTATAGCACACTCCTACTCTCAATTTTGATCTCCCAATGTTTATGTCACACCAAACTGACTCCACTGCACTGTCCAGCGATGTCGACTGGCTTCACTTCCTTGGTTTTTATGTGTTTCTTAACTAATAGCATAACCCCTCCTCCCTTCCTATCCTGTCTATCCTTTCTGTAGACGTTGTACTCCCCAAATTGCAGTTCTGCATCCCTTATATCTGTGTGACACCACGTTTCTGATATCCCAACAATATCTGTCTTCGATGTTTTGAGCAATACCTCAAATTCATCAAATTTATTTACTAAACTCCTAGCATTGGTGTACACGCAAGTATACCTGCACCTGTTTCTATTCTTAGCTACCCTAACACAACCCATGTGTTTACTTGTACCGCAATGGCTCCCAGCAGTCTCTGAAATACCATGCATTTTTTCAGGCTTCTGCTCATTCTAGTAGAAGCAGTGCAAGAATCTCTTTCACCTCTGCCAGTGGCTACTGTCAATCTATTGGTCTTTGTCTCCCCCCAAGCTAGCAGTTTTCCGTTTACGTTCTTTAAGTTTAAGATTTTTTTTTAAGATTAAGTTTAAGATTAAGTTTAAGAGAGGTTTAAGTTCTGCAAATTGCAGTGGCTGGAGACTAGGCACCTGCATGGTGATCTGATTGAGGTGTATAAGGCCTTGAATGGGTTGAGCACGCTGAATTCTGATGGGATCCTTCCACTTGTTCAGACTACAAACCTAAGGGGGCATAAATTGAAATTAAGAAAAGACAGATGTAGAATAGATGTGCGGAAATTTGCCTTTAGCCAGCGGGTGGTTAATTGCTTGAACAAACTTACATCTGTCATGGAAGTTGATAGGTTAAATAAATTTAAGGAGGAAATGGACAGGCATTTGGAGGGAATGGTGTGGTTTTTTTTTTTTTTTTTTTTTTTTTTAGGCTGAGGCACTTGCTTTTTTGCATCACATGCCACCACTACTACTACATTATTTCTTCCAGCTCTTTTGACACCACCGAAGTTAGTATTACAGTTATCACCAGAAAAAGAGATACATTTAGTTATAATATTCTTTTTGGTTAAAACATCACATATCATATTTGCAATTGTGTGTGATTGTTCATTGGATTGATTAATTATATCTAATAATATACATTTAGTTCCACCATTTTGATAGTCAAAGTACTGAATTAAAATTGGGAATATTTTCAGTGAACCATGATTGCTAGCATCTGTTGAAATGCTTATATATGGTATGTTCTTTAAATCATTCATTACAAGATCGATTGTATGTGGTCCAAAAATATTATTTATGATTGCCTCAGTCTTAGTCCTGCCACACAACATTATTTGACAAATATGTGAATCAGGAAACATTCTTTTCATTAGCGGAACCAACAATCCAGCGAGCAGTATGATTGGTGATGCATTACTGTATGATATGCTGCCACGCCTTCAGAAGCTCTTATGAGTTTAACATTCTTGTTAGGTCCAATAAAGTTTTCCAAAACATTTGATGAAGCCGATGCACATCTGGTGTTATGCTTATGTTTTTCAGTGTTCAGATGTTCTTTCAAATCAAGTTTTCCTTTATTTTCAACAGAAATAACACTATTGCAAATGATACAGATTACATCATGTTTAGTTTTACCTTTCTTGAATGAAGGATGTTCTTGAAGCATTTCATTAGTTATTATGCACTTCCTTTTTCCCATGTTTTTGCATATATATTTGCATATACATACCATATACATTGCTTTCTTTTGAAAAACAGTAGCAACTACTTGCCAGGGACAAAAACATAAAACGATACTTTGATATTATCGATGTTTTTGCTGCGACAGTGTGTACTGTGGCACTTTTCCGTTATAGCCACCGTAACTTCTGCATTATCTATTGGCGGCCGCGTAAGCTATAACGATCTCCATTGACGTAGATATGACAGCACGTGTGGTCTGTGATATTTAATGAAAACCCGACGATAGAGCAGCAGTCACGGTGAATATAACAGAAAAGTACCCATACTGTATGTACCATAATTTGTTTGGGTATCACTCACATTCTTATAAGTGATGCTTAAATGAATACAGAGGGTGTAAAAATTTAAAGTGAATGTAAATCTCGAGTTGTAAATAGAAAAACTAGGACAAATTTTAAAAACCCGCGGGGACGTCCGAGGACACCTTAAAAAAGAGGACGTCCTCGGAAACCCGGACATATGGTCACCCTACATAAATTCACTATGAATTGAAAATCTAACGACTGAGATACTGCAACAATCATGATCCTTCAACCATTCACAAGCACATCAAGCATAATGGATAGTGGTACTTTGTCCTGAAACTGTTCATTTTCTTAGAAAAAAAAAAAAAATTTTCATTTACATAGTTCCCATGATACTTTGATGTTTGTATGAGATGCAGAATGATAGTGTTTCAACCAATGCCACACGCACATCTGCTATACTATAATTTCTTTTTCCCCAGTCTTGCACTGTTGAGATAACAGGTACAATCTATTGTTTTGTGAGGTTAACACCACACACACTGACATAGATGCTTAACATTTGTGTAGAGAAGTGCAAAGTAGAATTCAGTGGACCATACCTTATTTTATATCTGCCAAGTAACTTGTTGTCTTTGTGTTTTTTAATCATTTTTGCTGTGATAAAGGTTACTATAAATATCATCTTTTAAAGGCACAAAAGGTGATATATACATATTTTTTTTATGTAAACCCCAAACACGAGAGGTATTGGAACCTATAGTACTTAGTACCATGCTTGGGTTGGAGGCTGAGAAGACAAAAGGAGATATTTGTTGACATTAGACTTTAACGTCTGTAGACTAATTATCAGGAAATACGTACGAAGGAAGGTTGTTCCAGAAAACGGCAGTTGAATGAATAAACGTGGAAGATGAAAAGTTGGTTTTGTGAGTTTGAAGTTGGACAGTAAACGGATGTTTGGACTGTTTTGAAAGAGAGAGCGGGAATTATAGAAGCCAATTCAGAAGAACATTGCCCATGGAAGTATATGTAGAAGAAGCATGCAGCAGAAACAGTACATCTATGAGACAGCGAGTGAAGAGACTATTAGAGAGGAATCATTAATTAACCTAACTGCCCTCTTCTGAATGGAATCTAGAAGCCTGAGAGGTTTTGGGGGCACCACCCCAGATGTGGGAACAATATTCCATGGCAGGGCGGATTTGCGATTTATACAGAGTGAGCAGCTGTTTGGAAGAAAAGTAATGCAGAAAGCGAAAGAAAAAAAAACAAGTTTTTTAGATGTAGAGGAAGCAATATTTGTAATGTGCTTGTGCCAAGAGAGATTAGAAGTCAGGGTAATCTTCAAAAAAATATATCATTTTCCCTAGAAATCGGAGTGTCACCAAAGATAAGCATATGAGGAGAAGAACCCTTTTTGCGAGATACTACACTGACAGTGGTAGAGAATGAAAAGGACCGGGGGGTAATTGTGCAGGCAGATATGAAGTTCTCTGAGCAGTGCAGAGGGGCTGCAAGAGTAGCTCATGGTGTCTTATCAATGATATACAGGAATTTTTCTAGCAGGGATAGGGAGGTGATTATTCCTTTGTATAAGGCAATGGTCAGGCCGCACCTTGAGTACTGTATACAGGTCTGGAGGCCTCATTTCAAGAAGGATGTAGAGCTGCTGGAACGAGTGCAGAGAAGGGCAACAACGTTAGTGAACGGAATGAAGGTTTGATCTTACGAAGAAAGGCTTAAGTTTTGCAAATTACAGTGTCTGGAGACGGCACCGGGAGGTGATCTGATAGAGGTGTACAAAGCCTTGAATGGTTTGAGCATGCTCAATGCTGATGGGATACTGCCCCTTGCTCAGAATAATCACCTGAGGGCATAAATACAAATTGAGGAAAGGCAGATGTAGGATAGATGTGCGGAAATTTGCCTTTAGCCAGCGGGTAGTTGGTTGGTGGAATAGACTTCCATCCCTTGTGGTGGAAGCTGATAGCCTAAATAAATTTAAGGCTCAGCTGGACAGGTATTTCGAACGAACGGAGGGGTGAAGTGGAAGGTTTTTTTTTTTTTTTTGGCTGATGCTGCATAAGCTTGCTTTCTTGCACCATATGCCTCTACTAATGCTAATGATAAAATATAAGACAAGACTGAGTTTTAGAAGGATTGAAATCAACTAAGTTGTCTTTGCCCCACTGGAGAATTACCTGGAGATTGGCATTGAAGGAAATGGTAGCAGATTTTCGAGAAGTTGAAGCTGATTGAGCAGAACAAGGCATTGCATTCCACTTTCCATTTTCTTAAAATGGAAAGTGGAATGCAATGTGCTATCATCAGCAAAACTATGGATAGGATTTCCGGTCAATGGAAGAAGGTCATTAATATACAAGAGGAAAAGAGTGAGGAAAGAACTGAACCTTTCAGGACACTGGCAGTAGTGGAGAAGTTAGAAGACAGAGAGCCATCTACCATCACTCTCAGTGAGCAATCTGAGAGAAAACTGGATAACTAATTACAAAAAACAGTTGGCAAACCATAAGATGGAAGCTTGTTTAGAAGACCTTTATGCCAAACACGATTGAAAGCCTTTGAGATGTCAAGAGCAACTGCTTGTGTTTCACCAAACGTTTCCATTGAATTAGTCCCATAAATGGGTAACATAAGCCAGAATATCATCCCGTGGATCGACACTGACAGAATCCATACTGGCGATCGTTGATCAGACGGAAGGTTTCTAGGTAGTTTAAAATTTGGAGGTTACTTGATTTCTCCATTACTTTAGAAAGAGTAGAAGTAATTGCAAAGGGACAATAATTCGATGGGAGGGATTTGTCACCCTTTTTAAGAACTGGCTGGATGTGAGTAAATTTCCAAGCAGAAGGAAAAACACCATTGAAATAAAGTGAAAAAAAGGTGGCAAAGAATAGGAGTAAGTTCAGGAGCACAGGTTTTGAGAACAATTGGAGAAATACCATCAGGACCTGGAGCTTTCTTAGCATCAAGATTTGTCAAAATCCTTCTGACATCCTTTTGATGGAAGACCACAGAAGGCACTGAATGGAGCATGCCGGGAGATGTTTTACCAAGATCATTAATACGTGAGTTGGAAGAAAAATGGGATGCTAGCAGGTCAGCTTTATCCTTGGCTGAAGTGACAACATAACCATCTGGTTTGGACAGAGGTGAGAGCAGAGATGGGCAAAAGTTGCGGCCAACAGCTTTGGCGAGAGACCAGAATGCTTGGCTACCATTGGGGCAAGAAGCAAGTTTTCTACTCTTAGCCTGTTCAAACTCTAGTTTGGACTGTTTAATAACTGCTTTACAATTGTTGCGAGCTTTGGTGTAGGCAGAAAATGAAACTGAAGAATTAGAAACAAGCCAATTACGGTATGCAATGTTCTTCTCTTGAACACCTTAGCATATTTATTGGAAAACCAAGGTTTAGATGAAGGATGAGATTTTAAAGTGGAGTGTGGGATAAAGGATTCCATTCCTGTAAGAATAATTTCACTGACACGATCTGAGTAGACGTTAACATCAGAAGTTTTGAAACAGTAATCCGACCAAGGAAAAGAAATCTCGCAGGTCATCCCATTTTGCATTCTTGTAATGCCAAACAATACGAGGTTGGGAACAGCCATGAGATAAAGGCTCCATTGGAGAAGAAACAATCACCAAGTTGTGATCTGAGGTGCCTAAAGGACCTCTCACCTTGACCATATACTTAGAAGGGTTGTTTGTGAGAAAAAGATCAAGCGTGTTGGCTGTATGGTTAGGATTGTCCGGTATTCTTGTAGGTAAATGAACAATCTGCAAGGTCATTAGTAATTGTAAAAGCCTCAGCATCTCGACCAGCTGGGTCGGTGTGACCAGAAAATGGAAGCCAGCTGGAGTTGTGAACATTAAAATCACCGAGGAAAATTACCTCACTGTTAGGAAAGTTGGACTGGAGAAAGTCAAGTTGCAAAGAGAGGAAGTCAAAAGAGCTCCAAGTGATTAGCGGAATTGGGAGAATGGTAGACAACAGATGAATTTGACACAATGATGTAGAGAGATTTTAAGCCAGAGGGGTTTGAAAAGAGGAGATTCCAAATTACCAAGTCTCTGATGGTAAATATTTGAAAGGACATATGCACAAGTACCACCTTTAAGGCAAGAGGAATCATAGAGCGAATAATTTCAGCAACTGGGATGAGCAGTAGTTGAATCAATTGATAACTGAGATTCTGTCAAAAAGTACATGGGGTTTGGCAGACTGCAAGTGGAAATGGACATCATTGATATTAGAATTGAGACCATGTATATTTGTGAAATGAATTAGGAAGTGTTTGGGAGGTTTAGATCTTTTTGCAGATAAGCTTACTCTATTAGTTTGACAATTAATGGTGTATTCAATGGTAAGAAAAAGTAGGTGGGGCATGCTGTATGAAGTAATGAAATTTTTGGATATGGCATACACGTGGTAAGAATATACCCAGATCCTTGACATAATGTGGCCTTGACAATGCCCTCGCGTGCACACTACTTGGACTCCTTCCAGTTACTATCTGGCAGAGGTGTACAAGGCCTTGAATGGTTTTAGTATGCTCAATGCTGATGGGATTTTTCCTCTTGTTCAGCTTAATTGCCTGAGGGGACATAAATTCAAATTGAGGAAAGACAGTTGTAGAATAGATGTGCGGAAATTTGCCTTTAGCCAGTGTGTGGTTGATTGCTGGAACAAACTTCCATCTGTCGTAGAAGTTGAGAGCTTAAATAAATTCAAGGCAGAACTAGACAAACATTTGGAGTGAATGGATGGGTGAAATGGAAAGGGTTTTTCTTTTTTTTTTTTGGCTGATGCTGTATAAGCTTGCTTTCTTGCATATATGCCTCTACTAATGTTAAATGCTAAGTTTTTGATATAGTTGTCCATTCATTTTTGTTTTTAACAATGTTTACTTTTAGCTGGTTTTGATAGCTTTTCAAATTAGACAAGCAAGGGACCCAACTCGGGCTTTGAATTTCATTGACACATTTTGAATAATATTAACTAAAATACATTTGAAACACTAGTGTTGGTTGGGAATGGGTAGTGACTTCAAAATACACTGATAAGCTAAAATGTTATTACTCCTGTCTCTATGAGTGGATGCATCCCACAGTACATAGGAGTGATGTCATAGGTAGTGCCTGTCAGTTTGTTAGTCTGTGCAATGGGGAATGCAAATCATTTCTTGTTCAAACTCTGAACAAGGATCTGCAGCACCAGAAAGGCAGGGGTAAGCATCTCAGCAACTGCAAACATTGTCAGCTGTTCAGGGGCTGCCATAGTTAATGTGTGGCAGAAATGGTCCAAAGAGGGACACACAACCACCCAAAATGCCAGGATGTGGAAACCAACCTCTTGTTGATAGTCAAGGTGAACAGAAATTGGCATGTGCTGTCCTGGACAAGAAGATGGCCCACAATTCCTCAATTAATGGCAGACTGCAACCAGAACACAGAAATGTTTCTGAGTATACCAGCCAGCAGAAGCTCTTGCAAATAGGCCTACAGCGTAGACCTGTTCATGCCTGATTGTCACCGACACCTCTTCCTGCAGTGGACACAGGACATTGGACAACTGGAAAATTCACCTAGTCTGACGAATCAAGGTTCTGGCTCCATCATGCCAATGTACCAATGCATATTTGATGGTGTTCAGATGAAACCAGGCTGCAATGGTTGGATGAAAACAGGCTGGAAGCAGTGGCATCATGATTTGGGGGGATGTTTTCATGGACATCATTGGGTCCCCCTATCCCCATTGAATACACCCTAACTGCTAGATCCTACCTTGGCACTGTTTTAGATCAAATTTTGTCCTACATGGTGAATGTATATGCAGATGGCAATGGACCCTTTCAAAAAGATAATGCCCCATGTCCAAGGCCCAAAATGTGCAGGAATGGTCCAAGCATTTCATATGCTTTCTCTGGCTGCCAAATTCCTCCAATATCAATCCCATCAAACTTTTTTTTTTTTTTTTATTTAGGTATAAGGTATGTTCGAGTCAAATGGCACCTGGGATTTCTTCCAACTCCACGTGTGTTTTGCTGTATCGAGGACATTAGACTTTAACTGTCAAGCCAGAGACTTGAAAGTGTGTGGGCCATGTCTGTGCAGTGTGATATGTTGTGCCCATTGTTTGACCGGCTTATTGGTCGTCACGCCCCTAGTGGGGCCTGGCGTGGAGGCTAGCTGGGTGTATCCAGTATCACAACAAATTGCTCTGGCAGGTCCTACCACCTAGTTTCCTGGGATTTCAGTGGCTAGGACCTTAAAAAAAAAAAAAAAAAAAATTACACATTTGACATTAGTGCTTAATGGGATTGCTGTTAGGAAATCGCCGGTTGGGTTGATTGCTAAAGAGATGTGTTAAAGGCCTAATAGGTCGGGCAAAATTTTGATATTATTAAATTTAGACGTGAGGCTATACAAATTAGCATTAGCTAGATAAAATATGCTAGATAAAAGCTAATAGTGTTTGTTGTCTTAGAGATTTAGACGAAACCGGTGGAATTTAGATTATAATTTGATTATAATTTGGCAGCATTGTTAAGGGTGTACCTTGGTCGATTTAGTGAGAGAGGGGGGGAACTGAAGACTAGGGGGAAAACAGATAGAAGAATAGGGATGATAGAGTAGGCATCCCCAAAGAGGTCAGTGGAGACGAGCCCCACCAGGCTAAGTATGGGGGTAGGCAGGGAGGAGAGGAGACAGAGATCTGTCTTCCCCCCTGGCTGGGGGATGGGGTTTTAAAGGGAACCAGGTTAGAGTACCCAGTTCAGATTGCCAATGGCATGTTGGCAGCAAAGCCGCAGAATGTCTTCGTCAGTGTCATGTCCAAGCAGTGTGTCGAATCCGGTATGAAGGCCAAGCTGCCCATCCCGCTCCGGGGGTGGGATATGTTAGCTGGCAGTGGGGAACCCACCAGGCGAGGGGGTGGGAGAGAGACATTTATTTCATTCATAATCTGCATTCTCACTCTACTTGCATTCTTTTTTTTTTATATATATATATATATTTTTTTTTTTTTTCCCCCCCACTCAACTCATTAATCTTTTTCTCACACACCAGGAGGGGATGCAATGATGTGTAGTGTAAATTTAAATACTAATTAAAATGAGTTAGTGTGTACTTAACTGTAGCATTTATGGTTTGTGTTTTTTTTTTTTTTTCCTCACACGCTTACACTTTTATTCATTCTTCTAGATCTCATCTCATTTATTCGACTCTTACTTTCTGCACTGCACTCTCTGGGCAACTCAACTTACTGTTATTCTTCGGTTGTGGTGCAGGCCTAGCCGCAAGTTTTTTTTTTTTTTTTTTTGCAGGCCAGGGGAGAATGCAGTGATAGTGTTTATGTGGGTACTAAATGTTTGTTAGTACAGTATATGTAAAGTAATGTAAGTTATTTTTAACTTTGTATTCTTTTGGCCAATTACATTTGCTCTTCCACTCATTCCCATTCACTCTCTCTTCCCCTCATGCTAGGTCACTCTTTCTTTCACCAAAACTGCCATTTATTCCCTTTTACCATAATTCCTAGTTCACTCAGTGCCCAGCCTATTCATTCTATCTTTCATTTTCATTCATTCTACATTGGATCCCTTTGCTACTAGCTTACTGATATTTTTCAGTTAATTTGCTTCCCTGGCTGCCTGTACATCTCCCTCCCCTACATGGTTACTTATTTGGTGTGGGGGCCCTAGGTTCCTACACATGGCAGGGTAGTCCTGGGGAGTTTTGTTATATCAGGTTTCTGTCAGGGTGCAGAATACTGCTGTCCTAACAGTTTCTAAGCCGTAGTCTGGGCGTGGTGGGAAACTTGGGCAATTTTACTATTGATTATTGTCTAATTGCTGGGGAGCTGAATTGCCATTCTTTGGATTGCTCTGCGCATTTCAAATACTTTCTGTGTGAAAGATGTAAAAGCTTTATAATTTTGCTCTTCTATGATGAACAGATGTTCTTCTCCCCTGGGAAGGGGACCATCCTAGGGGAGAAGATAAAACATTTGTGGGATGCGGTGGAATACAGCATTTGCCAGTCTGCGTCAGTGCCTCACTCTGGGACATCCTGTTCAGGATACTCAAGGAGGACAGCTCCTGCAATCTTGTGGAGTCACCACCCTAGGTGCAAGCAGTTATCATGCCGAAAGTCGGCCCAACATGCTATTAAGTGGGTGGTCATGCTTTGGCTGATGAGTGTACATCACATTAAATAATCTGATATGAAATTAATGAGGAAATACTCTGCTAAAATTGCACTGTAATGTTTATCTTGTTGGAATATATGCAACTATATTTGTCAATATCAACAATTATTTTTATTGACAGCAAAACCAATTACAGTCTTAAATATATATTAAATTTAACTATCTTTTACAAAATCATACACTGAAGGAATGTTACAGTAATAGTGCCATAAAGAAAGAATGCAACTTGTTATACTTCATTTTTTTTTTTTTTTTCTAACAGGATTTTTTTCATATCTATGACCAAGTTGCAGCTGAGAGGTTTTAATCTGTACAATGGCCAGCACAATTTAATCAGTAAACTTACGATTGGTATTTATACCAAACAAGGTTACACGGATTTCAGGAAGCATCTGAAGAAGGAAAAAAAATAAAATAAAATAAAAATTCAAGATAAGATGGAAAGCAATAAATTATGATTATTATTTTTTTTTTACCAGTGATTTCAAAGTAATGTTACTTTAGAAAAATAATATAAAAAAATACTCTACATGTAATCATATACAAAGAGAGAGAGAGAGAGACTGAAACATTGCATCACTTTTAACTTAAATTTAGTCAAAATTTAATTTCCCAGGCTTATTGTTGTTGCTGCATTAAATTTAATTTCTATTAGCTATTCTCCAAAATATGTGGAATAGTTGGTTGAAAATGGAGAATGTGCTACAAAAAGTGGGCAGTCTCCATTTTCAAACTGCTCTAGTCATTAGGAATTTTTGGACAATTTGCCTCTCCCATACTATTAAAAGATACAGTTGTAATAATTAAATGATAGGCTTTTTTTCTATTGAGCATATGCAAACTTAATGATCTGAAAGTCATTGTTAGGATCCCCTACATATTAAGACTATGAATGAATGATATTCAATGACTGTGCCACCTAACATTAATGCCTTTTATTTTTTTTACCTTGAGCAAATCACCCAAAAGTCAGCACTCCTTTCAAGCATAAGCACATAGATGACTTAATTAGATTATATATAGATCTTTTCTTCATACCAAATAATTTTTGGATACAGGGTGTGTTTGGAATACAAGATGCACATCATTATAACAAAAACTAGGGCTGTGCAAATGGGAGGTGCATTGGATGGGGCACCTGGTGCGGTGCATTGGATGCACGGCATCAGGTGCCCATAAAAGTCTCAACATATATAAACGAGGTATTTTAACCCCTTTTGCATTAGGGGCCCCCCCAGTACCTTTGCATGGTCCTGACAAAAACTCAGTGATATATTTTAAGATTTCTTAATAAAAACTGTGAACCAAAAATATCTGCAAAAGTGAAAATGGCAACACTGATATGAATGCTCTTGAATATACAGTGTCATGGACTTATGTAAAATTTAAAACAGTAAAAAAAATAATAAGCAATCAATAGTGACGAACATGGTACGCATAAATTGCACAAGTGAGATAAGGAGTAACAAGCTTAAAAAATAGGAATGAAGAGAAGATTCTGAAAAATTTTTTTTTTTTTTATATGACTGAAGATTTCAGTGAAGATGGAGGGCACACATTTCACCATGATAATGTAAAATTCCACAGAATTACAGCTATTGGTATTATCACAGATGCAATAAGATCAAGTTTACTACCCATTTACAAAGAATTGCACTAACAAAAAAGCCCAATAAACTTGAAAGTGCAAATTATCTTTATTGTTTGATGCTAGTGACCTCCAGAAATGTGCTTTAGCAAAATGTGAGCTCGCAATAGGGTTTCCGCCTTAACCCTGTTCTTTACAGAAAATTTCATTTTGACCGTTACATATGCTGACTAAGAGAATAAGTGATAGCAGTATTAGCAAATCTACCAAGAAAAGGAATGCAATCGATTTGGATCAGAAAATTAAAATAATAAGGATGTATTAAAATTATAAAATAGGAACAAGTATCGTGCGGAATTTAGACTTGTCAGTATCAACGGTGAACACAATAATAAAGGACAAGACAATACAAGAAGCGGTGAAGGGATCGGCACCAATGAAGTCATAAATAACGCTACAAAATACATATCAGTTTTTACAGTACAATAACGTGTTTTTTCCTTTTATGTTTTCTTTTCTTATGCGCCACTCTGGCTATTTCACCGCTGTCCCCAGATAAAAGTTTTTCATTGAACTAATTAAAAATATATATCATCCAAGTTTCTTGCGACGACCAACTAACTGATTAAAATAAAAATGATATATACATATGATAAAAACAGAAATAAAATAAGATAAAAGCATTAAAATACATAGTAGCTTTTGAAGCGAAGTGCCTCTTCATCAGCTAGTCTGTGAATGGTGTACTTCAGTACATATTGATGGCTACAACAGCACAAGTCAGCTGTGCATGATCATGTATCATGAGTCTGGTGTCAGTAGAGCAGAATTACATGCACGTGATGATCGCCAGCACTCATCGTACTGCAATACAGTACATTCTATAATAGGGTGCAAGTGTACTCCCCTTGTATGATTCATAGTACTATTATTGGTGGCTATGTGCAGTGCTTCAAGCAATGAGCGTAAATAGTCGACGATTTCAATATCCCGTTGGGGATAAAGATTGTGCTGCTCAACCCAAAAATGCTCGGCGACTGCGGAGCATTCAAAATTAGCAGTTTGCAGAGCCACGTCATGCTCAGAAACCAGTTCTTTCAATCTTCTACCAGACTCACCTACATAACACCCCCGACTTGCGACCTTGACCGGGTTACGACCGGACATGTTATTTCGCGCTCCTGAATTTGTGTGGAAAATAAGTGTTTAAAATGTTTAATCAGTTTAAAAAAGTGTTCCACCTGAAAGAGCTTATCTGGAGGAGTCCGTAGGTGAGATTAGTTTTATTATCTATTGGGAATTTAGTAAATTACCAGCGTTTCTATCTGTGTCCTTTGTTGTCAGACTACAATGGTCACCATGTGGCTGGCAACAGGGCCATAGAGAGGCACTGATATAAAGCAGAAGCCACGTTGGTAGTTTACACTTGACTGGGGAGTTGGCCAAACTGTGTTTAAAACTGAGCTGAAAGACCGCTCCACCAAACTGTACCGTAAACTGCCGAATTGTGTAAAATCGTGTGCTTTGAACATGTACTTAGTGTAGAGAACTATTTTTTACTGCGCCGTGCTACACTGGGACGGCCTGCGACAACACACATACTGCTTCACCCACTGTTCTTGAACTGGAGGGTGTGACTACGGTGATCTGCATTATTGAGTGGGGGGTGACCCCTCATATGTGTTAATGCTTAAGCCTCTATTAGCGAGAGCTCCTGGTTGCCATCTACAGCCTTCGGCACTAGCTTCGCCACCGCCACCACTTGCTAGGCGCATATAAACGTCTCGGGCCACACTCACAGTCATAGCTGAAGGCCACTTGCCGCTTAAGCTTCTCTTTAGCGAGCGTAACTTGGCCGCACTCTACGCTTCTGGCAGTAATTGCCTTGCAGCGACCACCTGCTTTTCACAGCATTCACTTTCCCACTACAAAATATTGACCACTGCTAGGCCCGAAATTGTGCCACGGACTTACGATCGGCAACATTTGTAAACATTCCCAGCCGGTTCTTCAGTGTGTGGATCCTACCTCGATAATCCGGAGTAGTCTCAATAAACCGTACCTGAGACAAAATGACTACCCATAGTCAGAAATTGACTGAACTTCAGCCAGAAGATGAACACCAACGAAGAAGGCAACAACCTATCCTAGAGCAAAATGATGATTTGCAAATTATAGAGAAGAATGATCACGACGATGGAGCACAGCCACAACAAACTTCAAAAAAGAAATACAAGAAATATGTCGCCCTGAGTACGGGAATGGAGACAAGATCGCAAAGCGAATTGAAAGACCAACAAAACAATGAGGACCCCCAACCAGAGAACAGTGAAGAATCAAGTAAGCAGTCCCAGCCTACAATAGACCCCAGATTGCCGGATGGAACGGTACTGGACCAGGTTTTGGCCCTCCGGGTGGAGCTTGAAAACAAACTGAAAGACTCCGCAAGTAGAATCTCAGCCGCCCTTAGGGCTGATATTGTAGGAATATGGACCAAGCTGGAGACAGTCTTCCACAAGGTTCGCAGTGAGGCAGAAAGAAATGCAGCCAAACTGGAGGCCTACCAGGAATGTAGGGTCACACAACAAATGCAACAGCGCATCCCTACCTATGCAAGTGTACTGAGTAATCCACCAACTGTGACACAGATGCCAAGAAATGAACAGCCAAAGAAAATGACACTCCTCCCAACGCCAAACCTGGTAATACTAAGGCCCAAAAATGCCGAGGAAATAAAAACAAGTGAAGAAATTAAGGCAAAACTAATAAGCACCATGAAGGAAGACTCAAACAAACCCAAATCAGAGGAATACGCAAGATGAGGAGCATAGGACTGGTAACAGAAGCCGAGACAAAGAAAGAGATGCTAGGAATAATACAAAACCCCAAAATAGCCACTTTGGGTCTAACAGCTGAACCACCCAAAAGAAAAGGGCCAGCGATAATAATATACGATGTAGATAAAGACATCACACTGAACCAATTAGCTTACGAACTCTACCATAGAAACCTACACGGTAAAATCCCTAACAAAAATCCACAAGAGATAGCAATGCCCAAATACTCCATTAAAGCGAGGGATGGAATAAACAAAAACTGGGTAGTAGAACTAACCCCGGAAGCCTGGCAAACCCTGAAGAACCAAACAAGGGTGTTTATAGAATGGGGATGCTACCGATATCACGAATGTGTGGTCGTTCCGAAGTGCTACCGCTGCTGCAAGTTCGGTCACACCACGCATACGTGTGCACAAACCACCCCAACATGCGGCCACTGCTCAGAAAAAGGCCATGAATATAATGCCTGCCCCCACAAAGATGTGGGACCTATCTGCGTAAACTGTAAAAACTTAAACTTAAAGTTAGAGTACAAGCATTCACTGAGAGACCCCATGTGTCCCACGTACCAACGAGCCAAGAGTTTATACCAAAGTAGGATTAACTATGGGGACAAAAATTAAAGCTTACAACACAAATATACTAAAAATAATTCAAATAAATGCGCAGAGGGCTAGAGCAGTAGCCGACCAGATCCGGGTTAAAGCTGAAGAGGAAAACGCAGATGTCATCATATTACAGGAGCCATACTCGCATGGGAAACGGGTTGTAGGCTACCCACTCACCTACAAAGTGATACACACAGTTGAAGACACCCCATGGGCTGCTGTCCTGGTAAGGAACAGCAATATCACAGTGACTAAAATCACGCAGTTCTGCACAAAGTGGGTCGCCTGTGCCCAGCTAAATACAGCTTTAGGGAACCTGTACGTTGTGGCACTCTATTGTAGACCAGGACAACAGACAGATTTTGCAATCGACTATCTTCAATCCCTGCAGGACATCCTACCAAACCAAAAAATCATCATAGGAGCTGACGTGAACTGTCGATCCCCGACATGGCACAGTACTACCCCTGGCAGGCGTGGAACCCAAAATGGTCAACTCCTTGAGGATTACTTGGCAGGATCACAGCTGACAGTGCTAAAGCAACCTCACCACTTGCCAACCTTTTGCAACACCCTCTGGGAGGCTACGATTGATGTATCCCTAGCCACTAGGAACTTGGCGGGATTTGTGACTGACTACCTCAGACCACCGTGCAATCACCTTTAAAATAATCAGACAACTGACAACAGTAACACTAACAAACCAACAGAAAAACAGATATGCAGTTGCCAAAGCAAACTGGATGTCATTCAAAAACCTGCTCATCACAGCCATAGAAAGCAACCCAGCCAGCATAAACCCACAGAATGACCCGGATTGACCTGCTGAGGGGGACCACAGACCTAATACAAACCATTAGCGATCGAACAATCAAAAGAAAAAACCCAAAACCTGGTGCTGTTCCTTGGTGGACCCCAGAAATAGCCGTGCTTCAACGCCAGATGCAAAAAGCTAGGAAAGATTTCCAGAGAGCCCGTAGGACTTGGCCCGCACATGAAGTGGAGGCTTTAAGACAGCGCTATCGAGAAGCCAGAAATCACTATACGGACACGATACAGAAAAGCAAGAAGCGTTCCTGGGAGCGTCTAGTATCCACGACAGGAAGAACTGACCCCTGGGGTGTAGTTTACAAGGTGACTACAAACAAACTGCCCAGGGGGGGAGGTGATCAGCACCACCAGGACCTCGCAAGGAGACTACACAACCACTTGGCAGCAATCAATGGGTAATATACTTGACACAATTTTCAAGGAACCTGCGACCCTAACTCTGCAAGAACAACATAGGATCTGCGAAGAAAATGAAAAATATATCACCCCTGCGCTCGAGCCCCCCTTCACCCATGAGGAACTCAGCACGGCTGCTACCAGGATCAAAAACCACAAATGCCCGGGACTTGATATGATCGAACTGGAGATACTGAAAAAAATAGCAGAAATTGCCCCGCAAATCCTATTCACCCTCTACAACAGATGTTTGGAAACAGGGAAATTCCCTGCGGAAAACTGCAAACACCAAGCTAATTCTGAAAAACCCTACTAAGAACCCAGAATGTCCATCATCATACAGACCCATCGCGCTGCTCTCAGTAGTCAGTAAATTATACGAGAGGATGCTCCACATGCGGATACAGAACCACTACGAAAGGGCAGGCCTGGCAGCTAAAAATCAGTTTGGCTTTAAGCCAGGATCCTCTACGGTGGATGCCCTTGGAGATCTGCTTAGGAAAGCACAAGAGTGCAGGAAAAAATATCTATTGGTCATTTCGGTCGATTTTGCCGGGGCGTTCGACTCACTTTGGTGGCCGAGCGTCCTGAATAGACTGAGAGAAGCTGCAGTACCAATCAACTTATACAAAGCAATGGAAGACTACCTTTCACACAGAAGAGTGGAAATAAATACAAATTATCAAAAAATCACAAGAAACATACATAGGGGATGTCCGCAGGGGCTGTTGTTTTGTTTTTTTTTTTTTTTTTTTTTTTTTAGGAGCATTAGCAACTAAGGCCATATTGCTCCGTGAACATGCGGTGGTCATTCCTGACCTTTCCGCATCCTCCGTATTTGGTGGTGACGGGCTCGAACCCCGGTCTAATCAAGAAGCGTGTGCTACTCACTGCTGCTCCTTCCCACCTGGCTACGGAGGCGCCTCAAGTGTCCGCAGGGGTCTGTCTTGGGTCCTCTCATTTGGAACATGGTCTTGGACAATTTCCTGTGCAAGGACTTGGGGCTGGCTGAGGCCCAGGCCTTTGCGGACAATCTCATTGTTACTATTGAGGCAGATTCCAGAGTCCAACTGGAAAACATCGGTAATCAGGCAATGCAGAAATTACAATAGTGGGCCACAAAAAACCAGCTAAAAATTGCACCGACAAAAACCATATCCATCTTGCTGAAAGGAACTCTTCGGGTACAGCGTCCGCCCCAAATAAAAATAAATGGCCTAACCATCAAACTCACCAAGCAAATGAAGTACTTAGGAGTTATCTTAGATAATAACCTATCCTTCATACCTCACCTGAAACACATAAGAATGAAAATAAGAAGATACTCAGCCCTAGTGGCTAGGATTACAAGGAAGGATTGGGGACTGAAAAAACGAACCCTAATGCTATATTATAAGTCAACCTTCATCTCAGCAATAATCTACGCAGCTGCAGTATGGTACACCAAAACATCACTGGTAACCAACAAGAAAATCCTGGATACGACACATAGGACCATCCTACTGACAACCACACGAGCTTGCCGCACGGTAAGCACACCTGCACTGCAGGTGCTTGCTGGAGTGCTACCCCTGGATTTAGAAGCTGTGAAAGCAGGACTGCTCTACCTGCACTCAAAGGGAGTGGCCGCAAATCATCAGGACTTCACAATCAACCCAGCAAGCAGTCAAAAAACGGAAAGAGCACGGCTACAGACCTACCTCCTTCAGGAGTGGCAACAAAGATGGACAGAGACGACAAAGGGCGAGATCACTCGTAAATTTTTTCCAGAACTGAACAAAATATACCCAAGGCAACCGGGCTGGTTCTTTCCAGGCTTGCACCTGACCTCGTTACTCACAGGACATGGACCCTTCAACCAGAAACTGTTCAGCTTCTGCCTCGTCGATGACCCAAATTGCACGTGCGGGGAGGTCGAAAGCTGGGACCACCTGCTTTACGACTGCCCACAATACGAAGACTTCAGATGCACCCTCATCACGAAAATCCATTACCTCCCCAAAGGACTTGAACATCACTTCATTGACACGGAAGAGGAGTACCGCGCGCTCTCCCAGTATGCACAGGACCTCTTCACAAGGAGAAGGGTGTTAATTGCCATATACCGAGACTGATAGTACAGTAACATAAATCGCATAAGACAGAGACAACTCCTGGAAAAGAAAACTGTGGAAGAAAAGAAAATGAATGGAAGAGAAAGGAATAAAGAAAAGAAGGGAAAAAGAAGAAGAAAAGAGAATCAACAAAAAAAAAAAAAGGACAGGGATTGCCTCATGAGTGTCCCAATCTGAATCAAGTGGACAAGAATAGAGACAACAAACTGCAGCCTAGCTCCCAAAGCCTTATGGCAGCCTGAAGAGGGCACCCTAGCCCCCTTCACCTTTAAACCCTACTCCCCCGGGGAGACGATTCTCTCATCGCCCCTCCCCCTCATTTCTACTCTGGTGGGGCATGAGCATGCCACACTGAAACTTGGGGCTGTCTTCCCTATTGGCTCCATACTTCTGTCTTTCTCTCCCCAGTCTTCAGCCTCCCCCCTCTCTATCTTCACGCTAGCAAAGCCCCACACACCTAAATTTAAATACATCCAAAATATCTTCACCAACGTTCTGGCCCAACTCAAGCGACGTCAACCCCACGATTGACGTTGGCACATGTATGATGTACATATGTGTATATATGTGCTCCTTTCCTTTGTCTTCGCCTATTTCACTTTCATAGCGGTCTACTTACTTCTGTAAGGTCATCCATGTTCTGTATGTAATACTTTAGTAACACATAATAGTTTTGCATAACTTGATTTTAATTATTTATTCAAAATTTGTATTCAAAATTCTTTTTAGATTTTACCACGTGGTTTCTTACACGTGTTCTTTGACATACAGAACATGTCAGAAACAGAAGTAAGAGTATTGCTGTCCTTTTCATAATTTTGGTGGATGACCTCTGCAGAAGACACAAAAATTATGAAAGATACTGCAATGCTATTTCTACCTTGGTCGTTGTTTTTTCAAAATTTGCTTTTTGGTTCTTTTCATTTTATATCGTTACACTTATTTTCTTTTCCTTTCTTCCACCCTTTGTTCAACACATATATCGCTCCCAGGGTACACCGTATTTTCATTAGTAGCATTAGTTAAATTCGATACTTATATGTATACTTACTATATTCTACACATAAAAATAATTTTATATGTGCTTGTATGCACGCATATATGCATGGCAATAAAAATACAATAAAAAAATTTTTTTTTTTTAGGTCCTAGCCACTGAAATCTTAGGAAATTAGGTGGCAGGACCTGCCAGAGTAACTTAAGCCTACTGGGTTCCTGGTCTGCCTCCACGGGGCAAAGGTGGGGGCAACGTTGGGCCTCAGCAGGGGTCCAGCGGCTAAACGACCAGATGAACAACGGTACACGGCACTACACATATACAATATCCATACACTTTTAAATCTCTGGCATTTCCAGTGAACTGGTATACCCACAATGAAAACTACGCGGAGATGGGGGAAACCCCTGGTGCCGTCTGACACTAAACACACCTTACACCTTACATAACATCCCCTCTCCCACAATCCAGACACGTAATGTGGTATACAGAACCACTCCGTAGGAAAGAGGGAACAGGTGTTTTCACCTTAGAAATAACAGATTGTAATTTCCTCCCCGGAAGTTGTACGCATCGTATATGATGGAGATGCAAAATCCTAACAAGACGTTCTGATATGCCCGGATAACAGGGGATGTAGGTGGTAGAGATAAAATAAACTGATTGACGCGAGGCGGGTTAGATTGCATAACAAATTTGTGAGCCTGAAGCTCACATCTGTCTAGAACGTGAAGTGGATAGCCGCAATTTGAAAGCTCTGCCCTAATTTTAGAAATCTCCAATTGCCCGTCACCAGTCAAACTAGAGTGCGTCCAAGCACGGGAGAATAAAGTACGGCAGTGCTACGTAAATGACCAGAGGCATACGCAGACTCATAATTGGTAAATCGGTCTGCGCACATTGGCTTCCTAAAAACGGAAGTTACTAAACGTGAATCCACACGTTGGACTAACACATCCAAAAAAGGAAGAGTATTATCAACCTCTAGTTCAATCGTAAACTGAATTACAGGCAACAGGGAATTGAGATATTGCAGTAGCCCAGATTCCGATCCCCGGGGTACAATTGCAAAAATATCGTCAACATAATGACACCAGAGTGATAGGAATAGGTAAGTTCAAGAAAATCTGACTCTCGAGTTCCTCCGTGGCAATATCGGCCATGATAGGACTAACAGGGGCACCCATAGCTGTGCCCTATATTTGGCAAAACAGAGTCACTGAACATGATCATGCCCCCCATTAAACACAGACCGAGAGTGGTACACTTACACTATTGGAACTCCCTGAAATAATATTTAGTTTATTGAGGCTAGCCAAGTGGTCATCTTTTGTACACCTAACAAATTTAAATGAAAAACTAAACTTATACACAAGTTCAGTTTCCTTTTTTTTTTCTTTTGTTTTTAAATAAAAACCTCACATATGAAAGGTATTAGTAAAGATACTTAACATCAGACTACTTATTAGAGAAGAGACCTTGAATGCCAAGAAGTCATAATGAAATAAATATTTATTTACCGACAAAACAGTCAAAATAAGTAAGTTTATTAAAAATAAATTAAATACATGGATGCCGAGAGAGATGATATAAAATACAGTGTACAAATTAAAAACAAAATTATACACAGCCAATAAATAATAAAAGAAAAACTATTAATATAAAGAGAATAAAAGTGATAAAATAAGCACAAAGAAGCTTTCAAGACAATGAGCTTTTTTATCAACTTAAACAAGGTACACAATAACAAGTCCTTATAGTATGCAGAGGTATAGCCATGCACATGCATTAACAACAAGTGTGGATGGATCGTGTACAGTGAAAAGAGGGAAGGGGAACAACGAAATACCCATCAGACTCCATGGGAATGGTGTAGTGTATGCTGGCCCTGTTGTTAACCCACCATCTTTTGTCATGATGTAAAATAATTGCCTCCATAATAGGATGCATGCAAGTCCCAGTACTGCGATTAACAGCGGAGATGGGAGAAATCCCAGGTGCCGCCTGACACGAACATACTGCGATTAATAGTGGACCACCAACCATGAAAGATGGTGAGAATCACAGGCATGGTCTTATATTTCAACGTTAGGTCACAGATGGTAATTAAAATGCTGCTCACACCAATAATGCTCCGTGATGGCCAAGTCACAGAGCATTTCATGAAACTCATGAAACTCATAATCTACATTCTGACTCATCAATATAACAAACCCCACAATCTGGGCAAAGTAATGCAATAAACCACATTCGCACGATGCAATGGTAGAACAGTCAATTTCACCTTTGACAACATCAACTGTAATCTCCTGCCAGGGAACTGCATGCATCCAATACAGTAACAGGCAGGTGGGCAGGAGCAACAGTGCATAGCACATGCTTCTTGATTAGACCGGGGTT
The DNA here is from genome assembly GCF_048544385.1 of Mastigoproctus giganteus. Classification (NCBI taxonomy): domain Eukaryota; kingdom Metazoa; phylum Arthropoda; class Arachnida; order Uropygi; family Thelyphonidae; genus Mastigoproctus; species Mastigoproctus giganteus. The sequence continues at coordinate 68,732,210 of NC_143583.1, read as the reverse complement.
CGAACCCGTGCCCACCAAATACGGAGGATGCGGAAAGGTCAGGGAATGACCGCCGCATATCCCTGGAGCAATATGGCCTTAGTTACTAATGCTCCAAAAAACCAAATAACAATAACAAACGGTAACAGTACAACACCCTGGAAAGGTGCGCAGAAATGCCTGGATAGTGGGGAATGTAATATAAGCAGTAGCAACGAGTGAACCATCCTGTGGGAAATAGATCCACTACCATGACATTGAACTTATCCAGAACATGGAGGGGTAGCTGCATTTGGACAGATCCACCCTGATTATTATCAAACTCAGCTTCTTTGTCCAAAGCATAGTCACAATGTAATCATGCACGATTGAACAATGCCCTTGCCGTGCCGTGAGGATGCCCTGGGGCATGTGCAGATTTATTGTTAGTAAACTGCCCCAACAACTTTTTTTCTGTAAACTGAAATAACTGATTGATTGATTGATTGTGCAATGGACCAAAACATCGAAGAATGGAAGAGCATTATTCACCTCCAAATCTTAATCATTTCATTTACCATTTCATGGTAAATGAAATGTATGGGGACAAGGAGTTAAGATACTGAAGTAGAAGCATTTCTGACATCAGATGAATAACGGCAAAGATGTCACTAACATATCCATCAGTGTGACAGGAATGGGTAAACCTGCAAATATGTACTCTTCCAAGAAATGCAAGTGACACTGGTGGATATGTTGGTGGATACACTGGCTATGGGAGCACCCATAGCAGTACCTTGAATCTATCTATACAGGGAATCGCTGAACACGACCGCACAGATGTTCAAGGCATGACAAATATCATCGATGGAGAACAAGATCCTGTCCTCGAGCGTGGAATCCCTGTCCAACAATGGCCTAGTGAAATCAATCGCTGGCTGTATTGGAATAGATGCAAAAAGAGAAACTACAAAGGAAACAATAACCTCTCTCTCCAAAATATCAAAATCTCTAATAATTTGTAAGAAACGAACACTGCTGTCAACTGTATAATCTGTATTGCCAATAAGCAGTGCTAATAGACCAGCCAAGTGTCTGGAGAGTTCATGTCAGGTGCCACAACAGAAAACAATTGGTGCAAAGAAATACCCAAATTCTGTACCTTGAGTAAACCATAAAATTTTTGAAAGTTGCCCACCCATCACATGAAGTTACCACCACAATAAAGATTTGCTAATTTTCTTATCCATATATACCAAGAAATATACAAACCAGAATAAAAAAATAAACAAATCACTTTGGATTCTGATCATTTAAACATTTTGATGTAAGAGTGTCCAGGCTTATATACTCGTGGATCGGGTCGCATCACATTACAAAGTCAAAGCTGCTTTCTGAACATGGTCCACTTTATTGTGCTTAATGGATATTCATCAAATTGGTATAAAGGCAGAAATTGCGCCCCCCCCCCCCAAAGATCGGTTCTTGGACCACTGTTGTTTCTGACTTTCATAAACAACATCAACAGTGGGATAGAACGCTTGGTGTCAAGATTTGCAGATGATATAAAGATTTGATAAAGAGTAATTAATAATCAGTAGCAAGCTGCACTCCTTCAGCATGACTTGAACAGGCTGTAAGAATGGTCAGAGAAGTGGCAGCTTTGTTTTAATGCAGCAAAATGCATGGTCTTACACTTGGGGAATAGCAATCCCAAAATAAATTGTACACTTGGTGGGTTTGAATTAAAAACAGTGCAGGAAGAAAGTGATCGGGAAGTTATAATATGGACAGATATGAAGTTTTCTGAGCAGTGTAAACAGGCAGCCAGGAAAGCCCGTGATGTCCTATTAATAATTTATGAAACATTATCCTGTTGGGATATGGAGGTCATAATCCCAATGTATGAGGCAATTGTAAGATCACATTTGGAATACTGGTCCAAGTATGGAGACCTCATCTGAAAAAAAGACATTGAGCTTGAGAGGGTCCAAAGACGAATCCAACTAGCATGGTGGGATTGGCAAAAGGGAGACCATACAAGGAAAATCTTTATATGTGGGCTACAGAGCTTGGCAACTAGGCACCTTGAACCAGTATTCCAAATGTGGACCTTAATTGGGGTTTATAATGCTCTGAGAGAGGTTAGTAAAATGAATGAAGGTGGAAATTTCACTGTTATAGAGAATTCCAGAACTTGCGGGCATAAATTAAAATTACAGCAGAAGAGGTTTAGACTAGATGATAGGAAGTTTTCTTTTAGCCAGCGAGTTGATTGCTGAAACAGGTTGCTTTCACAGGTAGTTAAGGCTGACAGCTTAAATAAATTCAGAGATCAACTGAATAGTTACCTATGTGAAGAGGGAAGCAAATAATTTGTATTTTCGTATCTACTTGTTATTTCCCCCCCCCCCCCAGCCAGTGCAAGCAAAAGCCTGTGGATTCCTTGCACTATATGGATATTACTATATTTATATTCATTACAACAGTAGAATGTTCTTTATCTATTGGTAAGACTATAATATCCTAGCCTTTACATAAAGAAGTTGTTTGTTATTTGGTTTTTAGGGGCATTAGCAACTAAGGCCATACTGCTCCGTGAATATGCAGTGGTCATTCCCTGACCTTTCCGCATCCTCTGTATTTGGTGGCGATGGGCTCGAACCCCGGTCTAATCAAGAAGCGTGTGCTACTCACTGCTGCTCCTTCCTACCTGGCTACAGAGGCGCCTTTTTACATAAAGAACTAGGGGCATTCTGTCGTATACAAAACAAATTAGGAGCCACTGGTCGAATATGCTGTAAAATAGATGTAACTATAGAACGTATTTCAGTTTCAATTTCCTCTGGGATACATGAAAGTGAAGCCTCCACAACCATAGCTAGCTGTGTAATCAGCAATTTCCATGGTAGCAATTTCCAAAGCTGTGTAATCAGCAATTTCCAAAGAGAGAACATTCTGTTGATCTGCAGATTTATTACTCAGGTTAAGAACAAATTGTAAGGTATTAGCATAATTATTCTTACAGATGGTGCAGGAAGCATGTATCTCACGAATAAGAGTATTAAACTTTTCCTGTTGTCACATGCAATACTTGTCAGACTCTCACACTGCCTGCACACATAGAAGTCATGGATTAATAAAAAAAACCCTATAATGCATCATGCCTCTAGCCTTGATATAAGAAAGATTGGAGCCGGCAATGTAGAATCCCAATCCAGATAAATACTCAGAGTATTCAAACTATATTGATGACAAGTACAATGCATACAGTGATCAGAAAAGGGTGGTTTATAACGGAAGCCTTTAGGAATGACCTGAGCTGCCTTGCAACGATGTACAAACCTTAAGTGTTTCTGTCATGGGCCTCTGAAAGGTATAACTTCAATATCTTGACGTTATCATACACCTCGTGGCCATACACTGCACAAATATTAGAGAAGAAGCCTTGAGCACCAGGAACAGTCATAATGAAATAAATATTGCTTCTACAGATGAAACATTAGAGAATTTTAGAAAGTGAGGTTATGGTTCCCTTCAACATAGTTTCCCTGTTCACATCTATTTCAATACAGCTAGCAACTGATCTCACTAGGCAATTGTTGGACAGGGATTTCACGTTGGAGGACAGAACCTTGCTCTCCACTAATGGTATTTGTCATGCCTTGAACATCTGTCGGTCTAGTTGTGCCATTGTGTGTGGCAATTCTTTATACAAAGGGTACTAGGAAAGTTTTGCAATATGACGCAACAATGAATCACAGGAAGCTGCTTGTTGCTGCATGTTGAGACATGTTCATACGTGCATAGTAGCCGCCGCGCCAAGTCGATGGGCTCAGTTATTCATTAGTAGTGAGAGTGTAAAGTGCTTGCGATGGCATCGTGGTCACGAAATGAGATAAGGACAGTTTTGCGGTATAATTTCGTGCGTGGTTTAACCATAGACCAATGCTTAGAAGAAATGACTCTAGCACTAGATGATGACTGTCCACATCGTACAACGATATTCAGGTGGTATAGAGAATTCCAAAGGGGAAATTTCACTCTGGAGGATTCTGAGAGGCCGGGAAGGCCACGAACGTCAGTTACGGAGGAAAACGTTACTGCTGTGAGGAAAATGCTTGACGAAAACAGGCGAGTGACCTACCAACAGATAGAGGATACTTTGGGCCTAAATGCACCAGCAATTCGTTCGATTCTGCAAGATCATTTGCACGTGAAGAAACTTTGTTCTCTCTGGGTGCCGCATCAACTGACTGAAGAGCAGATGACACGACGTGTGATTTGGTGCCGGGAGATGTTAAAAAACTTTGATAAGGGACAATCTCGGTATGTGAACAACATCGTGACAGGTGACGAGACTTGGCTGTACTATTACGATCTGCCGACCAAGGCTCAAAACAAAGTTTGGGTCTTTGATGATGACGACACACCCGTAATTGTCAGAAAATCCCGATCTGTAAAGAAGAAAATGATAGCTGTATTTTTCAAATCGAGTTGAATTGTGGAACGTGTCGTTTTGGACACGCAGAAGACAGTCACAGCTAAGTGGTATACTGAACAATGCCTGCCTAAAGTCATTGGATCTATGAAGAACCTGCGGCCAAAGTCAAGAATGGACACCTGGTACCTCCATCACGATAATGCTCCAGCTCACCGCGCCAAAGCCTGCACCGAATATTTGACCACGACAGGACTGAAACTTCTCGAGCACCCTCCCTACAGTTCAGACCTTGCTCCCTGCGACTTTGCACTGTTCCCGCATGTGAAAATGAAGCTAAAAGGGAGGCGGTTTTCCAGTGATGAGGGCCTTCTACGGGCTTTGGACAACGAGTGTGCTTTACTCCCTAGTGAAACTTGGCAGAACTGGTTTGAAGATTGGTTTCGGAGGATGGAGAGGTGTATTGAATGTAGAGGAAATTACTTTGAAAAAATTAAATAAACAAAGCTGTATTGCAAAACTTTCCTAGTACCCTTTGTATAGACATATACAAAGTACTGCTATGGGTGCCCTGGTTAGGGGACCATAGCCAATATCACTGTGGAAGCCCTGGAAGAGAACATATTTGTGGGTTTACCTGTTCCTGTCAGACTCTTTTCTGATATTTTGCTAACGATAAGTTTTTTGATATTGGCACTCATATTGTATCTGGCATAGATAAGTTGATGATGTATTTGTAGTTATTCCTCAGGGGTCTGAGATGCTGTTCCTCCAATATTTTAACTCCTTGTCCCCATACATTTCATTTACTATGAAAATGGAGGTGAATAATGCTCTTCCATATACTATGGACAAGAAAGCTGAGTTTGCCGGAATCAGGATGAATCTGTCCAAATGCAGCTAGTCCATGTTCTGGATAAGTTTCAACTTTACAGTAGTGGGTCTATTTCCTACCATAACAAGGACTGTTAACTGCTTAAATTCCCCATCATCCAGGCATTTATGAACGTCAGACAATTTCAATTTCAAAATTTAAAAAAATAATAAATACAAATTTAAAAAAAAACAATGAATACAAAAACACATTATAAACATACCAACCTATTCAAAATTTTTCTCCAATGTTTGTTGTCTTAAATCCTTAGCAGTTATATTTTCAACATGTTCTTGTAACCTATACTATAATTTGAAGCCTTCGCTTTTCCCTCCCTTAAATTCTAATATACTCAGCAATACTTCAAAAAAATTTCCTAATTTCTCTGGTCGTTGGCATAACTCTCTGGACCTCGATACCTTCATTATCAGAATTTTAATTTTTCTTAGTGTTAGGTTTATCATATAATTCCATTGACTATATCCTTTACTGACAGATCACCTGTTGTCGGAAGATTTTCAGCAATTTTTACTCACTTGTCAAAATTTTGTGTAATATTAAATGAATTATTGGTATACTCTGTTGGCACTACATTACATTCTTCAATATTTATCACAACACCTGGCTGAATAAATCCGGCTTTATGAAAACAGTTTTTGATTGTTTATTCGGAAATTAAATTCCAAGCTCTAATCATCATATGCACTGCATCTAATAAGTTAATCCTTTTTGCTATGTCCTTAGCTGGGCATTGTTGCTTTCTGCAATCATTTTTCATTGTGTTGCCCTGTGCAATGTTTTGAAATCCTTTATTAGCATTTTTATCATTAGCATTTGTAGAGGCATTTGATGCAAGAAAGCAAGCTTATGCAGCATCAGCCAAAAAAAAAAAAAAAAAAAAAAACCACTTCCACTTCACCCCTCTGTTCGTTCGAAATACCTGTCCAGCTGAGCCTTAAACTTATTTAGGCTATCAACTTCCACGACAAGGGATGGAAGTCTGTTCTACCAACCAACCACCCGCTGGCTAAAGGCAAATTTCCGCACATCTATCCTACATCTGTCTTTCCTCAATTTGAATTTATGCCCTCTCAGGTGATTATTCTGAGCAAGAGGAAGAATCCCATCAGCATTGAGCATGCTCAAACCATTCAAGGCTTTATAGACCTCTATCAGATCACCTCGCTGGTGTCTAGTCTCCAGACATTGTAATTTGCAAAACTTAAGCCTTTCTTCCATTCACTAACTTGTTGCCCTTCTCTGTACTCGTTCCAGCAGCTCTACATCCTTCTTGAAATGAGGCCTCCAGACCTGTATACAGTACTCTAGGTGTGGCCTGACCATTGCCTTATACAAGGGGATAATCACCTCCTTATCCCTGATAGAAAAATTCCTATATATCATTGACAATACACCATGAGCTACTCTTGCAGCCCGTCTGCACTGCTCAGAGAACTTCATATCTGCCTGCACAAGCACCCCCAGGTCCCTTTCATTCTCTACCACTGTCAGTGTAGTACCAGAGTTGATACGTTGCTCTGGGGTTGCTGTTTTCCATATGTAGTACTTTACATTTGTCAATGTTAAACTTCATTTGCCACCTCTCAGCCCATCTGCTCAACCTTTCCAGATCCTGTTGCAGCAGCATAGTGTCAGTAGTGTCCTTGACAACCCTGCCAACCTTCGTATCGTCTGCAAACTTGGACATTAAGCTTGATATACCATCATCAATATCATTTATGAATACAGAAAACAATAAGGGACCCAACACTGAACCCTGAGGGACTCCACTGATAACATTAATCCACGATGAGCAGTGTGCATTGATTACCCCTCTCTGTCTTCTCTCCCTCAACCACCCCTTTATCCATAGCAGCCATTTGTCTCCAATGCCACACTGCTCCAATTTGTGCAGCAGTCTTCCATGTGCAACAGTATCAAAAGCCTTTCTAAGATCCAAGTATATAATATCAAAGTTATTCCCTGCATCCAGTTCTTTTGTGACTGCATCATAGTATCCAATCAAATTGGTTAGGCAAGACTTCCTCTTAACAAAACCATGCTGTGTCGGAGCTATAACTGAAGAGTCTAGATGATCCTGCAGTGCTTCTTTAACCAGTGCGTCCATTAATTTTCCTGGAACAGAAGTTAAACTCACAGGTCTATAATTACTTGTGTCAGCCTTTGATCCTCCTTTGTGAATTGGGGTCACATTTGCACATCTCCAGTCCATGGGTACCTCCCCTGAGTCCAAGAAAGCTCTCATAATTATGGCTAAGGGTTTGCTTATTTCCTTTGCTGCCTCCTGTAATATAACTGGATAGATCCCATCCACCCCAGGTGCCTTTCTTGTATTTATCTTCAACAATTTCTCCTCCACTTTACTCTCAGTTATTACAAGATTCTCTAGCTTACTGCCAGAGTTGAATACACCTCTGGCATTCCCCTCGCTGAATAACTCCTCATGTGTGAATGTCTTTATGATTCCTTCATCAAAAAGTTGCACTATAGATGGTGTATTAGCTGGAAGAAATATGAGTTTTATATTGTTCAGCTGCACATTCGGATAAGCTGTACAGTTATATACGGCAAGCACAAATTTTTACTGACTTGCGATAATTCGGATAATTCTCTGACACATTCCTTCAGAAAGTTAACGAAAATATGAGACATCATCCAAGCACTTGTGTTGCTTTTATATTCAACTGGTAGGGTTTTGTCCTTCTGAAGACATATGGATGTTTACTTTTCCCAATTATAAAAAGCTTTTTTTTATTGTGCTGTTATATTGCTAGTAAAAAGTACAGTCACTCTTTCTTCCTGCTTTTTTTTCCAGCTGTTGAGTGTCCATTTATTAATAAAAAAAATAAGCTCAGGCATTGCTTTAAAATAAAAACCAGTTTCACCAGTGTTGAAAACAGTGAGGACTAAATTCTTCCATTAAATTAGGTAAGACATTTTCTATCTATTTTTGTGCTGAACTTGTACCTGAATATGATTTTTATCCATGAAGTTTTTTTGTACACAATGTTGTATCTCTTTTTCCACCTGCTTAGCAACCATCTGTAGGCTTAAATTCATTTGCACTGAGTTCATTTGCAAATTTCTTTGCCTTTTTGCATAGTATATTTCTATTGATAGGAGCATTTTTTAATCTTGCATTTGTGAGCCATCTCAGAAGTGCTTCTTCCACAAATTCATTTTTTCCACATCTTTTACTCTTCCTGTTCAGATTACCATTCTCAGTCACTCCTAATTCATTTAAAAGTTTATAAAAAAAAGCTGTAAAACACCAAGTTTTAATGCAGCTTCTCACTGACTACATATGTAAAGCATCATAAGCACTTAGAATTTTATTCTTTTCACTCAAACTTAAATCTCTACATTTCTGTGACATTTCTATTCTATGAAAAAATAAATCACAGTTCAATTCTCACCAGACATCAAATGCAACCTAAACTCAAGTCTATTTACAGAAAGCAGACAGTGGATACAGTACTACAATAAACACCATGAGATCATGTTATCACTCATGGGAAAACTTCTGTTTGGACAGAGTAATTAAACACTAATAACTTGTGTTATATAGTTGTAAAGCTTTACAATAGTGGGTTTAGATTTGCTTCTTTCCCCAAATGTATAGCCCAATAGCAAAAGCATCATTTTCTTGATTGTTCACTTGCTTTTGTTCAAGGCATTCTCCTGCTTTTCATGAAGAATACAGATATGAGTGGCAGGTGTTTGATGACTTTCATCAACCGGAGAAATACCACCACTTTGCTTATTGGAGGCTTGAAGTGGTGAAACCCATGTTTAGTCTCTAGAGCAAAGTTTCCGGCATCCCCTCCCCCATACTTCTCCTTCAACCCATGCACGGTACTAAGTACTATAGGTTTAGATACTTTTCGTGTTTGGGGTTTTCATAAAAAAAAAAAAAAAAAGGGATTAGAAGTTAAAAGGTACTGCTTTTAACAAGGGTTGTAAACATTTGGTGTGGTAAGGGTTGTAAATAATCGACAAATTTCTGACCTATACACAATTTTAGGCATTCCTGAAGCCATATTTCTCCTAATTGAAACAAAAAATGATAACAATAAATGGGGGTATGATCAAATAAAGCAGCTGATAATAATAACCAATGATAACATTAACCAGCATTAAATGTATAAATATAAACGTATGCAAATAATTAACAGCACACTTAAACTTGTGAAATCAGGCTATTCATTACTACACAAAAGAGAATAGAGCACAAGACAGATTCAGCTATCTCAAATGGCAGTTCAGTGATCAAAGAACTGCAATGCCAGTCTTACAATCGATGTCAATCTGATTGAGGGTCTAGAAAAGTTGGGCAGATCGGCTGACAGGTGGCAACTGAAGTTTAACATTGACAAATGCAAAGTACTGCATGTGGCTAGCAGTAACCCCAAAGTAACATACCAACTGTGCAGTACTACACTCAGGGTAGTGGAGAATGAAAAAGACCTTGGGGGTAGTTGTGCAGTCAGATATTAAGTTTTCTAAGCAGTGCAGACAAGTTGCAAGAGTAGCTCATGGTGTCTTGTCAATGATATACAGCAATTTTGTTAGCAGGGATAAGGTGGTGATTATCCCTTTTGTATAAGGCAATGGTCAGGCCAAACCTTGAGTACTGCATACAGGTCTGGAGACCTCATTTAGGAAGGATGTAGAGCTGCTGGAACGACTACAGGGAAGGGAAACAAGATTGGTGAGGGGAACAAAGAGGTGCTCTTACCAAGAAAGGCTTATGTTCTGCAAATTGCAGCAGCTGAAGACTAGGCACCTGCGAGGTGATCTGACTGAGATTTATAAGGCTTTGAATGGTTTGAGCAAGCTTAATGCTGATGGGATTCTTCCTCTTGCTCAGATTACAAAGTACAGTGGACTCCCACTAATCCGAACGTCTGCCTAATCCGAACACGTTTCGGTCAGCGGAGAGGAAATTTTTTAGTTCGCAAAATAAACGTTTTTTTGTATTTTCCAGTTAAATTTAAATGGTATTAATGGTACAAAAACATTTAGAATTCCACAAAAAAATTGTATTTTATTGTAGTACTGTACTAATACAAAATTAAGAAATCAGTGTTTGACATGGCCTATTAAAACTACAGATCTATACTTACACACCAAAACAGGAACAAAAGTCATTTTTCAGAAGTAACAAACTCTGTTAGTTTCTTTTGACGTAACGATGAAAATCGGCTAGAAGATGCCATGTTTCGCCACCACTTCATAAATATGTAGTCTGCTGGTGTAGTGCTGGGATGTTGTTTTAAGTAGCATAAAGCGAGGTCAAGGGCCGCTGCCATGTCTGTGTGCGACACAAGTTGTTCTGCAGTACCACCGGGCTCGTCATCATTCTGCTTGGAGTCTTCTTGGGTGACATCTGCCACAATGTCCTCATCCAAGAGGTTTTCTTGACCTATTCCATCCACTGGAATCCACTTGTTAACGTCAGATTCTATTGCTTCTTCGCACCCAGAAATTTCCTGTACGAGCTGAATTAATTGTTCTGTGTCATTGTTTTCGTCAGAACTATCGACAAGGCTGAGAGAGGGCCATAATTTCTTCCATGATCTTTGTATGGACTGCTCGGTTACACCCTCCCACGACTCAGCAACCCAATATACAACATCCTTTAAGTTCACTTGTTTCATTTTCTCATGTAAAGAAAGTGAATTGGTGTTATCTTCTATCAAGGACCTAAGATATTTCTTTCTGTATGCAAGCTTGATAGACTGTAACATCCCCTGGTCCATGGGCTGTAATAACGGTGTTACATTAGGCGGTAAGAAAGCTGCCTTTATATCTCCTGATGTCAACTCGGAAACGTCTAGGTGGGACAGCGCATTGTCTATGAGGAGAATGGCACGAGGTGGCAAATCATTTTCATTGCTGAAACATTTCACTGCTGGGACAAATTGATTATGAAACCACTCAATGAAAAGCTGTCCGTTCATCCAAGCTTTTTTTTGACTTTTATAATGAACTAGAAGATTGTTAATGTTCATATTTTTAAAAGCTCTTGGCTTCACTGATTTACCGGTCATCATCAAAGGTAGCTTGTGATTTCCTGAAGCATTACTACAAGCTATCAATGTCACTCGCTCCTTATTCATTTTAAAACCTGGGAAACGCATTTCTTGTTGAGATGCTAGACTTTTTGTGGGCAAAGCCTTAAAATTTAAACTTGTCTCATCAGCGTTATATATCGCTGCTAAATCGTTATATATCTTAGCATTTTAATATATATATATTTTATTTAAGTTATATATTTTAGCATCGTTATATATCGATGCTAAAATTCTTCCAGTTGTAACCATGCTGAGGTGAATAATGCGATACCAAATCAGCGAACTCACCCAAATATTTCTCTGCTGCAGCATGATCAGCTGATGATTGCTCCCCGGTGATCGTTAGCTGGCGAATCCCATGGCGCTTCTTCCAGCGATCAAACCAACCGGTACTCGCACTAAATGATTCATCACCTTTCATTAGTTTGTTGAGATGGCCTTTTCTCTAACAAGAGGTTCACTTAGGGGTGTTCCCCTTTCTCTTTCCTGAGTGAACCACGTGAATAAGGCTTCATCAAGCTTGTCAAACATTGAAGGCCTTACTGTTTGTCGATTTTCAACTGATTTTTCTGAAGTAGAGGTACAAAACTGCTCGATCTTTGTGCGGTTTTTTTTTCAGTCAGTTATTGTGGCCTTGCCCACTCCAAACTCTATTGCCAATTTCGTTGCACTTTCACCCTTGTCCAGCCTTTTCAAAACTTCCAGCTTATTTTTCAATGTACACGTTGTGTGTTTCCGTTTCGTGGCCATTGTGGCAGCAGACTGAACTAAACTACAATAATGTAGGGCGAAGATTTAAACATTCACGTTTAATGCACAATGTTGCGTGCAATGAGTCATAGCGTGGAGGGGGAGGGTTTGCTTCCGGTGTGTCACGCTTGCATACAAACGATTGTAGGCCTACTATACATTCATTCCTTAATAAACCAGACCTGTTTTACTGCTTGCTTCTGCATTATTGCAGTTATTCGACTAATCCGAACAGGGCTCGGTCCCAATTAGTTCGGACTAGCAGGACTCTAGTGTACATACTTGAGGGGGCATAAATTCAAATTGAGGAAAGACAGTTGCAGAACAGATGTGTGGAAATTTGCCTTTAGCCAGCAGGTGGTTGATTGATGGAACAAACTTCCATCTGTCCTGTGGAAGTTGATAGCTTAAATAAATTTAAGGAAGAACTGGACAAACTTTTGGAGCGAATGGATAGGTGAAATGAGAAGTGTTTTTTTTTTTTTTTTTTTTTGGCTGATGCTGTATAAGCTTGATTTCTTGCATCATATGCCTCTACTAATGCTAATGGTAAAAATACTTGGCAATGTGGAGCAGAAATTCTTTTATAATAAATGTAAATAAATAAATAAATATGCTAAAATTCTTCCAGTTGTAACCATAAACAAAATTCTTTAATCATCGTGTGCTGTGCCATTAGGCAGTTTTTTGTACTAATTCAAAACATCATGGTTCCACATAATCTAACTTACCTTCTGGCTGATCAGATCCAGACGATTTTCAAGGGTATTATTTATTTTAATTTTCCCATTTTTTGTTAATAATTCAACACCACCACATCTGGAAGAGATGATATAAAAAGCCAATTAATCAGAAGACATAATATAAAAATATTTATTCTTATCAATTAAGTCAAATACATTAAAATTACACTGCATGTGATGACAATTATTGATCAACTTGCTAGATTGAGAAAGAGATCATAAGCCAATTCTTGTCTGTAATTTTCCAAGACTCCACCTGATCTGCTTTCCAGACAAGCAGCATATTGTTATGGCATTACTGTTATTTTATTTTAATTACCAAAACAAAGCATGATAAGCAAGTCATTTTAATTCACTAGATGACATAAAGCCTTTTAATTCAGCTGTCAGAAGTTGAAAGCGTCTGATAGCTGAGTTAAAAGGTGTAAGGAGGAAGTTTTGGTACATTCACAGCCTTATTTATAAAATCAAGTCTAAGTATTCTTTAGAAAAAACTAGTTGTACCTGGCGTAACATACGCCATCTTTCTGATTATGGGATAAATAGTTTAATCTAGATCCTTCAGTCTTCACCATTCTTGTTTAGTGGTGATATAATTCTACATCAGTCACCTGTGGGATATATGCATGTCTCTATCTGCAAGTGGTTCCCCATCTTCTCCAACAAATATTGCAGCCACCTCCGTTTTGAATGTAGGTGCATTATATCATCTCTTATCTAAGTCCAGGCATTCTATAAATGCCATGTGCACATTCATTGTTGGATTGGCCTGGTGATTCAGGAAAAGGGTTAACTTGTCACAGCATCTCGTCCAATTGTTGCATTACTTCAGCCATACACCCCTTGGTTTGATTGTTTTTCAAGCTATTTTGTTGTTGCTTCAGCAGAATCAAAAATATAAAGTTGTCCATATCCTGGCTTATTTGCCTCATTTGGATAGAGCATTGAAACCAAATGGTATATCTGGCCGCATATTCTAAAACAGGATGGACCAGTTCCAGGCGGTGATTTAATCTCTGCACCCATTGATGTGAACCCCATTGCTGAGTTGTACTCTCATATATGTTCTATGTAGATATTTGCTTAACGTGTATCCCCCGTAAGCATGTCTAGTAATAGAGTAGGTGTCCCAGACAGTGAAATCTTTCATCATGATAGCATTTAATGTATTTATTCGATGTGTTTAACTTATGTCCCCAAGATTTTGCATTGCAATACTCACAGTTGTAACACATATTTCCTATGTCATGCTCTTCCACATTAATTACAGCTTGTTGATTATTAGCATCTGGTACTTCTATTTGATTAGTCCTATGGTATTTTGCCCATCTTCTCATTTCCAATTTGCTTCTCTTTCTTCAATGTTTTCTGTCTGTCTTCATAGTAGCTGTAGAGTCTCATTTCGGTCTCATAATCTATTAAATCTCTCCTCTAATGTTTCATTAGCATTTCTTCTATATTTTCTAAAAGTTCTTACACACTGTTCAGCCATTTTTATGCTTCTTAAAACTTAGAACGGTTTATTACAATTGAAGACAGATAAAATAAACAGTTAAAATAAACATACATCGATAGCTTTCAGGCATAGGTTGCCTTTCTTCACTTGAAAAACGTCAATACAAAAATTAAAAATGAATGTCAGGTATGGTGGTCATGCGAAACTGTGTGAAAGGGTGCTGGCAACAATTAGTAGTTGGAAAATTTGGGCAGCATACCTAAGCGTTTTATATATATATAGATATGGAAGGCACTTACTCTAATTCTGGAATTAAAAACTATAAAAATTATATAATAATATCACAGAAGAATTACTTGTTTTTTTTTTTTTTTTGGTTTTTTTTTTTTTTTTTAGGAGCATCAGCAACTAAGGCCATATTGCTCCTGAGATATGCAGTGGTCATTCCCTGACCTTTCTGCATCCTCCGTATTTGGTGGTGACGGGCTCGAACCCCGGTCTAATCAAGAAGCGTGTGCTACGCACTGCTGCTCCTTCCCACCTGGCTACGGAGACGCCTCAGAAGAATTACATATCTTCTGTTTATTACATTATGAAATGTAATAAACTGTATTTTAAAGTTACTTGTATTGTATAAATGGTCCTCTTTTTTGCCTTTGTTCAATTGTATAGTATTAGCCACTGAATTTAGAATTCCAAGACCTTTTTTGTTGTTATAAAAAATGCAAAATATATCATGTAAAACAACTAATTAAAGCTACTTACAAAAACAAATTAAATGATATAGTGGATTCCATATTATCTGGAATGGCTTAAAAAATATATTCCTAGATAATTCACAAAATAAAGAAAAAAACTTGTAAATATGAAAAAATATAAATGTATTTACATACTTGCTGAATTCATACTTATAAAAGTATACTACAGAATAAGAAGATTTAACATAAAATTTAATACAGTAGGCCTTCAATATTTGGTATGAATAGTTCCTTCCTTAAAAGTGTTATGAATAGAGCAATGGGCTTGCATTATAATAGTACCTATTATATAGTTCCAGGGAAATTAAGTCATAACTTGAACAATAAATTGATTTTTCAGATAAATAAACACCACTTAAATTAGTTTAGTGATAACTTTCATGATTTAAACAAATAATATGCATATCAGTTTACTTTTTGAAGGATGAGTCATTCAGCCTCAATTCACATACCAGAAACTTAAAATTCAGATGTGAGGGCTGTGGATTCCTGAAGGCAACATCCTTTTCTTGCAAAAGGAATCCACTGTTACAGTTCATTGCAACCTAACCTTCTTCCTCTCCTTCAGGATCTAGTAGCAACAAAGCTAAGATGATCAATTGAAACCAATCTTTGTTGCTGCAAAGAAGTTCTCTCTGCAATCAAGAGTCCAAGGTCATTGTAGGAGCTCTCTCTTCTTGCATTTTCAGTTTTTCAACATGTGCTATAAACAGTTCTTTCTTCAACATCACAGAGCTCTCTAATTCCAAACTAAGCAATACTTTAATGCATTTTCCCAAGTGTCTCCTTTGGAATCCAGCAATATATTCAAGGCCATAATGTCCTTCATGTATTATTTATACAGAGGGAACCACTTCAACTCAGGTGATTGCAATGTTGCCTACTGTATTCTTGCCACTGAAGCATTTTTAATATTCCCTTAACAGTTCAGCAGGTACATTACATTTTTGCCACAACACGATTGGGCACGTCATCCCTTAAGGTCCTACATTTTGAAAACCTTCCATCAGAAAGAAATAATTCAAAATTGTTCACAGTTTGATGCTACCTTACATTTCAATCTATTATGAAAACAACTGTAAACAATCCATTTTTTATTTTTAAACATATTTTTAAATAATTTTTAAAGTAACTCCATTGGGGCAGGCACATTTGTTTTTTGTTTGACTTCACCCCTTCTTTGGGCATAGCATAATTTGATGCTATGGGAAGATGCACCGTGCTGCTAAGATTAGTGGAGAGCAGCACTTGTGAAAATGAAATTAATGCATTCTTATTAATTGGTAGTGGAGTTGTTAATTCCAGCACTTTTTGTTTTCACTTGTGAAAACAAAAAGTGCTGGAATTAACAATCTCATATTGTTTATGTAAGGCAGTACACATCAACGATTTGAGCTGCTTCTAAAGGCTGAACTAGACAAACATTTGGAGTGGCTGGATGGGCACAATGAGAAGATTTTTTTTTTTTTTTTTTTTGGCTCATGCTGTATAAGCTTTCTTGCATCATATGCTTCAGCTAATGCTAATATTATGATAGCATGCTACCAGAATTGGACAAAAGGACCCAGCTAATTTTAAATCCATACTTTTAATGATTGCATACCTCAGGTTTAATGAAAATGTGTTATTTTATTTGTTTATGGCCAAACTTTGTCATTATCAAAACAATTAATAATGTAGATCAAAAGGAAATACATTAGTTGAGAATACTAAAACTGTCACTCTGACAGACTTTTAAAAAAAAAAAAAAAAAAAAACTGGTCACCATAATACTTACAGAAAAATACACTCAGTGAACCAAGTAAGTAAGTTTATCTAAATTTATCTTATTTAGTAAGGCTAAATTTATCCTACGTTATATTACTATTCAAGAATGAACAAAGAAATTACCTCTATTCCATCAATAGGACTTCTTATCCAACTCTCTTCAAATGTCGATAAATTACGAATGATAATTTAAAACAATTTTAAAACTCAAAATGTGTTCCTCACCATCAGCCCTTCAACAACATTCACACTAGGTTGAAATTCAGAATAGAGTAGAACAGGAAGAAACTATTCTCTTCTTCTGAACAGTAACATGACCTAGTTTACAACATTTCTTGTAGGGATTGTGACTGCATACGTTGGATCAACCAGATGCATTTTAAATTTTAGGGTTAAACAGCATGAAGCATCTGTTTGTGCATTGCGTGCCAATGCTTCGGAACTAGCATTTAATGTGATAAATGAAAACCACACATTTCTTTTGAATGAAGCTAAAATTCTGAATATTCAGCATAATTATACTAAGTTGTCAATTGCTGAAACTTTAGATATGAAACTACAAAGTAATTCTATAAACATCCACTGACCATTTCTCATATCTGATTCATGGTCGTTTGAATGAATGTGCTAAAAATTAATCTCCTATTAATAATGTAACACACATATATTACGTTCGTCAGTTTTATTCCAAACTGTAAGGACAACAGGTTGAAAAGTTTTGGTCCACTTCAGGGAAGAAATTTTTTAGTGGATTTTATTCATTGTATTTTAATTATATTCTAACATATTTTTAACCCGTGTTTTTTCTGACAATATCTTCCATCACTAGAGGTTACATGGGGTTTGATATTTCTAGGGTCGAGTTGGGGTCTATGACTGCTACTTGGGCTATTGAATTACTCGTGAGCTGAAGGTGAGGAATACATTTTGAGTTTTAAAATTATTTTAAATTATCATTCATAATTTATCAACATTTGAGGAGAGTTGGATAAGAAGTCCTATAGATGGAATAAAGGTAATTCCTTTGTTTATCCTTGAAACTCACTGGACTGTAAAAGTGGCCTCTTTTCTTCATCAGTGGCATCCAAGTATTTAGTAAATATCATCGTTTGGTAGTATAACTAGAATTAGTATGGGGGGTGTAAGACTAATTTCTTATGGGAGGAAGGAAGATGAGCTTTATTCCATCTCCAACACACCAACTGTCATCCATGTCATCTCATCAGGGTTATCTAGGTGACCTGGAGCACTGCCAACAATCCAGTGCTTTTTTTTTTCTTCTGGGCTGAGGCAAATCTTTACTCTTTTCTTGCTAGGTTAAATCTTTAGTGCAGGGAAGAAATATTGACAAAACCACTCTTGGAACAAGGCCCAGGTAACCCAAGCTTCCTTGTTTGAATTCAAAACCACAAGGCACGAAAGTCAAAAGTTTTTGGTTTCTCATAATGGTAAATGAGTGCAAGTTTCAACATGATCTCCCCAACCTACCATCAGTGGTCTACAACTACCATCAGCGATCTGCTGACGAGGCTCGTGGGAGTCAGACATGCTCAAAGCCACTAAGTGGATTTTCTTATTTATTGATTTGAAATTATTGTTTTTCTAAAACTTTTGATTTAAATTTAGTAGTATAGCATTATTTTGTGATTTTCTGATTAATCTGGTGTATTTATTCTTTACTCAGCCTTGTAATTGCATAAAATGATCGGTAAGGGTATCAAATCCAAGTGTTACAAGTTGCAGCTCCGCTGAACGAGAAGTTTTTTAGCCATATTTATCTGCTTTATTGACCAATTGTTACATCAAATTATTTTCTATAAGTAGCTTATAGACCTAGTCAGGATCCTTAGTTTATTCTGAATTGAGACAGCGAGATTTGGAAGTTAATTAATACTTAAGTGTCCATAGATTTACCGTTTGTAACTTGCCGCCATTGTTATACGACACAACGTTATATCCCGAACTAGATAGCTTAAGCTTAGTATAGTACAGTATATAATATAATATTGTCAATTAATCAGTAAAATCTATTAATTTTGTTAAACTTCGTTGTCAATTAAATTGTACTTTTAACTAAATACATACAACGACTTAGATTACAAACGTAACATAATTAATACATAACTTGATACGGAAGTTATATAAACGGAACTTGTAGATAATACTTCATACTGAAAAATATATATAGCATTATAACTGTGTTGGGATACAAGTTTAGGATTATAATTTTGTACTGAAATTGAAATTTTATTGAAATTAAATCGAAATCATGACTCAGACCAGAGCAACAAAGCAAAAGGCTAATGGGAGTGCTGTGGCTCAGGGGAGAACTGAGGGGGGAAGTTGCCCTCTGAATCACAGCCTTTTAAAATGCACTGCTTGCATGATGTTTGTGGAGCAATCGGGTACGGGACATGATTTGCCATGGGGGATGTCTTTGTGTGCGCCCGATGCAAGGAGTGTAACGAAATCAGGCTTGAAGGACAGGGTGGATGCCCTCGAAGGATCTAAATTGAGGGGCCATCAAGCTCTCAGCTGCCCACATCAATGCCAGAGCTTGCACTTGGTCATCACGCAACACAGCAGCAACCCCCAAGGCAGAATGCGCTGGTCCCACAGGAACTAGTAGTTGTTGGTGATTCTATTGTCAGGGAAACGGGGAACATGCTTTGTAAAAAGGATAGGTGGAACAGGACCAGGGTATGTCTGCCAGGGGCAAAGGTTGATAATATTGTAGAGCGGATATCATCTTTTAAGGGCACAAAAGGTGATATAGTTGTACACGTTGGCACTAATGATATTAAGAGTAGGAGACCGGCAGGATTACTTAACAAGTACAGGTCACTGTTGAAAAAAAGCCGTGAATTAGGGTTGAATTTGAAAGTGTCTGCAATTCTGCACAGACACGATAGGAGGGAGTATATGATGAGAGCCTTGTTGATCAATTCGGCCTTGGAAAGATTGTGCAAGACTCAAGGGGTAGAATTTTTTTTCAGCCTGGTCTGTACTTGTTAACAGGAGAGACTGCTTCTACAGGGATGGGATACACTTAAATAGAAAGGGTGCAAGAATATTTGCTGATGCTATCGAGGCAGTGTTAGGTGGGTCGGAAAACTGCTAGATTGGGGGGGATACAAGGACTAATAGATTAACAGTAGCCACTGGCAGAGGTGAAAGCGATTCTTGCACTGCTTCTATTGGAATGAGCAGAAGCCTGGAAAACAAGATGCAGGATATTTCAGAGACTGCTGGATGTCATCGCGGTACAAGTAAACACATGGGTTGTGTAAGGGTAGCTAAGAATAGGAACAGGTGTATGTATACTTGCGTGTACGCCAATTCTAGGAGTTTGGTAAATAAATTTGATGAATTTGTGGTATTGCTCAAAGCATCTAAGGCGGATATTGTTGGGATATCAGAGACGTCGTGTCACACAGATATAAGGAATGCAGAACTGGAACAATGTGTACAGAAAGGATAGACAGGATAGGAAGGGAGGAGGGGTTATGCTATTAGTGAGTGTCGAGTGAGTTTGGTGTGACTTAAGCATTGGGAGATAAAAATTGAGAGTAGGAGTGTGCTATAGGCCTAATGACTCTGATGAGTATAATAAGAAACTGTACAGGGAAATAGAGTGCGCCAGTAAATCAGGGAGTCTTATAATGGGGGATTTTAATTTTCCAGATATTGACTGGAATTTGTGGGTTGGTCACTCACACACTAGCAAGGCTTTTGTGGATTTATTGGATGATTGTTTTCTACATCAGCATGTTCGGGAGGCAACTAGAGGGAATAATACTCTTGATTTGATTATCAGTAGTGATTCTTCATGCATTAAGAATCTGCAGATAAAGGAACCACTAGGTGGCAGTGATCAGAGTGTGATGAAGTTGGATTTACGCAAAGAGGTAACTAGCATCAGGGGTAAAGGGAAGGGTTTTTGTTTTCGTAAAGGTGACTATGATGGTCTGAGACAGTATTTAAGTGGGACCAACTGATGATGTTACCAACAGCAAATTCAAAATGGGAAGCATTCAAAGAACTTATCTTGGAGGCTACTAGGCTTTACATACCAACTAAGAAATATTGTTCGAGGTTTAGGCCTAAATGGATGTCAGATGAACTAATGAGACATATGGCAGAGAAGAAAAATGCAAGGGATACATATAAATTAACATGTGACACAGAAACCTATAATAGATAAGTTGATCTGTAACCAAGTTACAAAGGAGGTTAGGCAGGTGAAGGCAGATTACGAGAAATCTTTGGCAAAGGATGTAAAGAAAAACAGCAAAGAGTTCTTTTCTTATGTAAACTCTAGAAGGAAGGGGATGAATCAGATCGGTCCACTTGATATCGATGGTTCAACTGTTGATGATCCTGCACAGGTAGCTAACAAACTAAATGAATATTTTGCATCGACATTCTCACTTGAGGAGTTATTCAGCAAGGGGAATGCCAGAGGTGTATTCAACTCTGGCAATAAGCTAGAGAATCTTGTAATAACTGAGAGTAAAGTGGAGGAGAAATTGTTGAAGATAAACACAAGAAAGGCACCTGGGGTGGATGGGATCTATCCAGTTATATTAAAGGAGGCAGCAAAGGAAGGAAGCAAACCCTTAGCCATAATAATGAGAGATTCTTTGGACTCGGGGGAGGTACCCATAGACTGGAGATGTGCAAATGTGACCCAAATTCACAAAAGAGGTTCAAAGGCTGAGACAAGTAATTATAAACCTGTGAGCTTAACTTCTGTTCCAGGAAAATTAATGGAGGCACTGGTTAAAGAAGCACTGCAGGATCATCTAGACAAGACTTCGGTTATAGCTCGGACACAGCATGGTTTTGTTAAGGGAAAGTCTTGCCTGACCAATTTGATTGGATACTATGATGCAGTCACTAAAGAACTGGATGCAGGGAATAACTTTGATATTATATACTTTGATCTTGGAAAGGCTTTTGATACTGTTGCACATGGACGACTTCTGCACAAATTGGAGCAGTGTGGCATTGGAGGTAAATTGCTGCTATGGATAAAGGGGTGGTTGAGGGGGAGAAGACAGAGAGTGGTATTCAATGGACACTGCTCAATGTGGACTAATGTTATTAGTGGAGTCCCTCAGGGTTCAGTGTTGAGTCCATTATTGTTTTCTGTATTTACAAATGGTATTGATGATGGTATATCAAGCTTAAGGTCCAAGTTTGCAGACGATACAAAGGTTGGCAGGGTTGTTAAGGACACTACTGACGCTATGCTGCTGCAACAGGATCTGGAAAGGTTGAGCAGATGGGCTAAGATGTGGCAAATGACGTTCAACATTGACAAATGTAAAGTACTATATATGGGAAACAGCAACCCTAGAGCAACGTATCAACTCTGTGGTACTACACTGACAGTGGTAGAGAATGAAAAGGACCTGGCGGTAATTGTGCAGGCAGATATGAAGTTCTCTGAGCAGTGCAGACGGGCTGCAAGAGTAGCTCATGGTGCCTTGTCAATGATATACAGGAATTTTTCTAGCAGGGTCTAGCAGGGATAAGGAGGTGATTATTCCCTTGTATAAGGCAATAGTCAGGCCACACGTTGAGTACTGTATACAGGTCTGGAGGCCTCATTTCAAGAAGGATGTAGAGCTGCTGGAACGAGTACAGAGAAGGGCAACAAGATTAATGAATGGAACAAAGGGTTGCTCTTACAAAGAAAGGCTTAAGTTTTGCAAATTAGTGTCTGGAGACTAGGCACTGGTGAGGTGATCTGATAGAGGTGTATAAAGCCTTGAATGGTTTGAGCATGCTCAATGCTGATGGGATACTGCCTCTTGCTCAGAATAATCACGTGAGAGGGCATAAATTCAAATTGAGGAAAGACAGATGTAGGACAGACGTGCGGAAATTTGCCTTTAGCCAGCGGGTAGTTGGTTGGTGGAACAGACTTCCATCCCTTGTCGTGGAAGTTGATAGCCTAAATAAATTTAAGGCTCAGCTGGACAGGTATTTCGAAAGAACGGAGGGGTGAAGTGGAAGTGGGTTTTTTTTTTTTTTTTTTTTGGCTGATGCTACATAAGCTTGCTTTCTTGCATCATATGCCTCTACTAATGCTAATGCTAACCAAAGACAACTGTCCCTAGCTTTGCAACTGACCAACTGGAGCAACTCATCCAGAACCTTGAGAATGTCCCCTCCTTCCAGGAGTTTGCCAAGGCTGTCTTTTTGTGGCATCATACCCTGCTGGCTTAATGCTAACCCAGCACCTCCACCTCAACCCAGCAATGATTAATTCCCATAATCTCATCATTATTATTATTCTTTTTTTTATTTAATTATATTATTCTTTTTTTATTTTATTATATTATTCTCTTTTATTTATTTTTTTTTTTTTCTTCTTCTCTCTCTGTGCTCTGCTCTGGTTCTAGGGCTGTTCTTGGAGCTGGAGTAGCTCTTCTGTGCACTCCTTCGTTTTCCCCTTCTAGTCCCGTGCAGGATGAAAAACTTTTTTTTTCTCTCTCTCTCTCTCTCTCCCGTCCTGCTCTGAACTGGGGTTCCTCAGGCCAGAGCAGCCCCTCTTAAAAAAAAAAAAAATTTTTTTTTTCCCTTTTTGCGTTCCACTCTGGTTCTGGAGCTGGGGTAGCTTTTCTCTTCATTCCTTCCTTTTCCTCTTCTAATCCCATGTGGGATGAAAAACTTTTTTTTTTCCCGCATTCTGCTTTGAACTGGGGCTCCCCAGGCCATGGCAGCCCCTCTCTCTTCAAATCTTTTTTTTTTCTCTCTCTCTCTCTCATTCTACCCTGGATTAGGACTTCCCTGAGCCGGGAAGTCCCCCTTCCCCCTCGACTTTAGAGAGGGTGGGCAGATAGTAGGGGAGGCCTGCCTTCCTTTGGCTAGGAATGAGTGCCTGGAAGCAGCCGTCCGATGATTGCTGCTCTCAGGTAGCCAAAAAGCCAATACACAACACAATAAGACAGGACACACAGACAGTTTTTATTTTCTTTCCTGTCCTCCTGTGCGGGATGAAAAACTTTTTTTTTTTTTTTTTCCTTCTCCTTACTCTCTCTCTCTCAAAGGAATGAGGCGGAGTTGAACTTATGTTCTAGGAGCCATCCACACATATAATACATACATACATAATGAAATGAGATGAATTTCATCTCACGAAAGCTTCTTCCAAAATAGCCGTTTCATCAATGTTGAAGACCTGTTCAATGTTTAGGGCTGTATCCAAACTCCTTAAGAACAGTTTCAGTAACAACAAATAACATTTAATTGCAAATAAGCAATGAAGTTTGTAATGACAGAATCACAAAGTGATCTTAATATCATTAGGGAAGTTATAATTAAATACAAGGTCTGAGGATACAGATGAGGATTATATGCACGAGGATATTCCATTTTGGCATCCATTTGAGAATCCACTCCCTAGGCCTAGGACTATCCGTGGCAATATTCTAAAATGGGTATAGTGTCCTAATATGAAATTCAAAATCTATTTTGTTAATAAAACGAACAACAACATTAATTTTAAACAAAATTTAAACTTTTCACGTATGCCACTTAGCCTCGTGCAAGAAAGAATTTATCTAGATATTAGTCCATAAATCTTAATTGCACGAGTTGCCATCCCTACCTTGTGGAGGTGTGGCTCTACCATCAGTCATTTGAATTTTACATATCCTTTTAAAAACTCTTTCTACAAATCTATTAAAATATGAGAATGAACATTTATCAGTGAACAAAACATAGAGGGCCTCTCTCTCCAGGAAGCCTATAGAGAGTTCCAATTCAGTTCTTATATCAACATATAAACCACATTCAAGCATTGTGTTCTGAGGTTTCTAACCCTCCACATGGACACATACCAGTATCTCGCAATCCCAGCTGATATAGCCTTAGTGCCAAGCCATGCCCCGTCATTAAAAACATGGCCTGCAGTCCAAACTGCAGCCATGTTTTCCTATTAGGATTGACTATCTCTAGATTTGGTAGAAACATATAAGTCTGTCTACCTTTTCCGGTGTTATCCCAACTTTCTTGCCACATAATCTTAATCTCATCATAAAATCTTTTCTTCTCATTTCTCACGTCAGCCCCAGAATATATCCTATTTTCATCTTGACATGTACTGACACCAAGTACAGTTTTCCTTATATCTCTTTTAGTTAGATAAGACAGTCCAGAGACTAAGACCTCGTAATACGCAGGGATTCTCCCAGATACCACCTGCAAGGCCTCAGTGGACACTGTCCGACATGCCCTCGTAATTCCTAAAAGAGCGAACCTTTGCGCTTGTAACAAATATTTTTGCACAATCACTTTATCAACTCTATGCACCCAAGCTCCAGCACCGTAACTTATAATAGGTACAAAAAGACATTGATATAATAAATTAAGGGATTTTCCTTTGATTCCCCAGTCTCTCCTAATTACTCGCCGGAGCTTGGCGTACAAAGTTCTAACTTTATTTTTTAAATATTTCACGTGCTCTACAAAAAAGAGACATTCCTCTATCATTATTCCCAGATATTTTGTTACTCTGGCATATCGGACAGCGCCCCCATTCCAGCCTTACAGTCGGGGCCCTATTCCTACTCAGTCTTCCTTTCAACAGCATCTGTACTGTCTTCTCCTTAGAAATCTGTAACTTATGTTTTCTCGTCCACTCTTCCAGCATTCTTAAAGCTTCTTCAGCCTTATTCTCTATATTTGATCTAGCATTACCTTGTACTATTATAGCTAAATCATCTGCATATGCCATCCTTATTATGCCAGGCATGTCCATATTTAAAAATTCATCGAATACCATATTCCAGGCAAAGGGGCCGATCACCGAACCTTGAGGACATCCTCTTGTTACTACTTTGACAACCTGATTATACTTATTTTTAACAACTACCTTCCTTTCAGAAAAATAATCTCTGAACACATTATATAATGTTGTATTACTAATTTTATAAATTCTAGACAAAATACTTTCCCAGCAAAGATGGTCGAATGCTCCCTTAAAGTCTATAAAAACTCCCAAAACATATTTATCATTACTTAATTCAGCCGTTTGTACCATTTTATAAATAGCATCTTCAGTTGAAACCCCTTTTTTGAAACCGTACTGGTTTTCTGAGGTCATATTCTTATATTGATCCTTCATCATTAGACGGTTCATGCACAATCTCTCATAGGTTTTTCCTATCACTGACAAGAGTGCTATTGGCCGATATGAATTAGCTTCGTTTAATAGTCTATCAGTATTTTTAATCAAAAACTTTATCCGAGCACTCTTCCATCCCGCCGGGAATACTCCTTCCTCTAGACACTTATTAAACATATTTAAATACAAATCAGGTATCATTCTATGTGTCCTTTTCAAAACTGATACTTCTATCTTATCAAGGCCCGGTGATTTACCATCCTTTGCCTGGTTTACTGCCTGTTCTATCTCATTCAGTGAAAATTTCTCTTCTGGCTCAACATTATAATTTTGATTCCTTTGTGACCAATCTTGTTCACTAGTTTCCGGAAAGAGGCCGTCCACGAGGATAGAGAAAATGCACGAGGATAGAGAAAATGAAAGGCAGATAAGCAAACCAGTTTTCATTATTCAGATAAATATAAGTAACAATGTATAAAGAAGCATCACAAAGCAGCCATAATAATATGTGCTGAAGACAATTATAAGAATGATCTATTCTCAAAATAACTGCACATTGGACAAAACTCTACATGACATTAAGGGAAGGAATAGCAAGACAAAAGCAAGCAACTTATTAACTTCTCTAGTGAATAACTTAGTATAATATACTACAGTCAAACTTCACTATATCAAATTTGATAAATGCAGTGAGAAAATTCGTTATAGAGAAATTTTGCTACACAGAGAATATCTTTTTTATTGGAAATTGTTATCTAATTAGAAAATGAAAACAACGGACATTTATTTTTAATGTATTTAATTTCAAAAACATATTTATTTAAATTACATGTTTACACAATTTTTGCGGGTAAGTATTACAAATTTAAAAAATTGGCAATTTTCGTTTGCACAGTAAAATTAAAAAATGTCTGATTCTCAAAGAAAACTTTACATTTATTCAGAGCATTAAAAACATCATCAGGAACATTTTCACAAAACTGTAGACCCAGACAAACTGTTTTAAAATCATGAACCATTTCTTTAAGAGTTGGTTTTTCTATGGGTTGTTCTGATGTGTCTTCAGCGACATTGTTAATTTCTTCATGATCATCGTTGCATCTAACACTGTTCAGCAGTATTCCATCTTCATTTGGATGTTCTCTTGTAGCCAGATCTTGACCTACATTAACATAACCATCCAGTATTTATAGGATTTTCTGTTTCCTGACAATTCTAATAATGTTCAAAAGTTTTTCAATTGTGAAAGTGGCAGTTCACCTTGTTCATCCAGTTGTCGTTCAACAACTGGATGAACAAGGTGAACTGCCAAAAAGCTATTCAAAAGCGGGATTTGCATATTCAATGCAAATCCCGCTTTTGAATAGTGTATTTGACGACATCATTTGTCCAAACTTTTGCCAGTTCAGAGATGCAATCTCTATTGTTTATTGTAACTTCCAAGTTTTTATTTTCTTGTAATGCATTGATAACCTTCATTAATGTTCTCTTTCAATAAAGAAATTTTAAATTTTTAGTAATGCCTTGGTCCATTGACTGGAGTTTTGACATTACGTTTGGTGGTAAAAACAACAATTTCACACTTTTAAGTTTGGTAAAAATACTAGACCTGATACTGGTATATTCTTTTCACGTATCATTTGTGCCCATTTCAGAACAGCTTTATCAACATCTTCATATATGCACAACTTAATTCATTTCTTGTCTGCTCCTCCTTCTTCAAAACTGATTCTTGATTTTTTAAAATCATAGATAAACTGCATGCAGGTATGCTATATTTCTCCGCAATATCTTTTTTCTTAAAACCCTGGTCAATATCATGAAGAATCTTGACTTTATCATTAATACTTAAACACTTTCTCCTTGACATCGTTTTTGCAACAGTAAAAATTACTCGGCTAAAAAAGAAAAAAATTTAAAAAATTTCATGAAAACCATCTACCAGGAGTCCAACAACCAACCAGTTAGATGAAAACTATCATATGATTGATGGGAAGGTTATGTGGTACAGTTGAGGTGAGAAGCGATTGTAACTCAGTAGATATTACTAAAAACCAACTGCTGAAGCATTCTATGTATTGCCACTGCAGCACGCTAAAGGTTTTCCCACAGCAAATTTCGTTTTCCCCTTGGCCAACATCAATTTACAAATCTATCCTATTTATTGCAAAGTTTATGACCACTTTTAAGAAAACCCATTTGGTTTTATCCCTGTTACAAAAATGAAACAAAGACCCTCCTACAGGTGTCGATGGCCACAAGTGTTAGCTAAAAGGATAGTTAATTCCAGATGCCGATGAGCAATTTCAGAAGGAAGGAGGCTGAATTATATTTGAGTGACTATTTAGCAATAAATGCTTGAAAATCTTTAAAAATGCTTTTGCTAATTTTTTTTAAAATTCATTATGAGAAACTAACACTTCGCTATATGGGGCTAATTTTACATGTAATTTCGTTTCAAGGTGCAATGTTCTATGAATAAATTCGTAATATAGAGAAATCTGTTACATAGAAGTTCCACTGTATAAATCTAAACTATTTCACTTAAGGTAAGCAAATTCAAATTACTTTGCATTTTCATTTACTTACATGTCAGATGGTAAATAGTTATCAGTGTCAAGTATAAGTTTGCATTCTCTGCCAACCTCGGCTGCAAATGCTTGCATGGCAGGTTTCATGCATTTTTGCACTGCAGAAAAATCTTCTTTACGACAGCGAATAACAGCTTCCTTTTCTAGAAGCTGAAACATTGCCTATAAAATATAAATAAAATATATTTTTCTAAATGTTGATAACATAAATATGTACTTCAAAATATGAAAAATTAAAAATATCCATTTCATACTAATTTAACCTTATAAAAGTCTCAGCATCTCTACCAACTAAAAAACTGAAGCCGATAGAGTTGTAAATATTAAAATCACCAAAAAAAAATACTTCCCTATCAGGAAAGTTAGTTTAGAGAAAGCCAAAAAGTTCAGGGTGATTTGTAGAATTGGGAGAATAAAGAAGCAATAAATGAATTTTAGAGAATGGTGTAAAAAGATTTTAACTCTCCAACTGGCATGCAAAATTTATAAAACCAGCTGGAATGGTACCTTTTGTACACCACTTACTTTGAAGGTTAAAAAACAGCAGAAAGATGCTATCAAAAAAGAGCAAACAAAAACAAAACTGTTTGCTTTTTTTTAATGGTATCTTAATTTTCAATGTTTTATAAGCACAACTGTAAAAAAATCATTTTTTACATTGGAAACATATATTTAAATTTTTTTTTTTTAAATAAAATAAATGTGTAAAGCACCTTATGTGCTTTACACATGTTTTTTTCATAATGACTGCATTTGGGTATTATCTTCACTGTTGGCAAGTGACTTGAAAGCAGCAAAATTCAAATACTCATGCACCTCAGTGACCGAATTTCGCAAAAATGCTTACTGCAGATATAAACAACAACTGATGCTAAGCACTTCCATTCACTTGCTTCAAGCCAAAACTTGAACTAGTATGCATGTGCATCTTTTATTGGATGCTACAAATATACCAATTTTAAATTCTTGATTTAGAGTGACTGTTAATTATATGTGCAAATTGGCTTCATAAAGGCTGACAAAAACCTTTCCTTTTTTATGGTGAAATGTCTGCTTTAACAAAAGAATTAATAATACAGATCAAAAACAAACCAATAACAAAAGAATATTAATTCACATTGACATCACCTAAATAGATATTTTTATTTTTGAATTTAAGTTGCTTTAGTGTGTGGAAATTACAACTTAGGAACTCTCTGACAAGCAATATCAGGACAGATATAAGCACAAATACTACCATTGAAGAATAAAGGATCATGGATAAAAAATTAGGACAAATGAAATAAGTGGTGGTTGATGCAACCGATTAATTGGGATCCCATCAGAAAAAGTGGAACTTGGCAGACTGTAGGTGAAAATGGACATCGCTAAAAATTGGAACTGGGACTACATATTTGTGAAATGAAATTAAGAACTTTTTGAGTGATTTAGATCTTTCACAGATAAGGTTGTTCCATTAATTTGGCTATTCACAATGCCCTGATGTAGATGTGGTAAAAGAAGTTGGAGAAGGCATGTTGCATGAATTTATGAAATTTTTAGATATAGCTTACACAGTCTCCTTGACACAAACATGGTTGGTAGTAACCCCCACATAAATACTACTTGGAATCTCTTTCTCCAGTTGCAGCTTGCAGAGTAGAGACAGTATGATTATACACTAGCTGTCCTGGATGCATAATAGTGTTCCTCATAAGATTGATCCAGGTGGACTATCTAGCAGCCAGCCTACAAAAACCGTTGTACCCTTGTTAAAGCTCTACCCTCAAAATATACGACATAGCAGATCTCACCATGATGCCCATCATAACCTGAAAAGAGATGACTCACACCACATGACAGAAGAGATGGAAAGATACTTGAACTTTGACCTTGTGATAGCATTTATTTAAAATATTAAACTTAAGTTGACTTGTGAATAAGAGAATTGTGTCTAATGTGAGAGTAAGTGCAAGCCTTGACAAATGGCTTGTGGTGGTTGGTTATCAGTGGAGAGATCAACATGAAATATAACCCTGCAGCTTTTACTATTAGCTGCTTTTTTTGTTCACATTTTTATAACAAAATGAGAACAAAAGAACAACTATACTGGTTGTATCAGTGTGTAATTCTGCAACAGATTTTGCCATGGGGGTGGAAGATCTACTCCATATTAAAATGTGGTTGTTTTGAATATTTCTGGTATTATTTTTCATGATCAATACAATACTTTTTCTCTGCAACATTAAAATTGTACAAATGCAAAGGCAGTACTTGTTTTTCTTTTTAATTTCATGATCAACGTGGTTAGAAATGCTAATATTCATACGCTTCTCAACAGAAACTAATAACACCACCGTGTATTAATGTTTGTTCGTTTGTTCGTTATTTGGTTTTTTAGGAGCATTAGCAACTAAGGCCATATTGCTCCGGGATATGCGGTGGTCATTCCTTGACCTTTCCGCATACTCCGTATTTGGTGGTGACGGGCTCGAACCCCGGTCTAATCAAGAAGCATGTGCTACGCACTGCTGCTCCTTCCCACCTGGCTACGGAGGCGCCCAGTTAATGTTAATGTTTGTAAATGAAATTCTTTTACATTATTTTTATAAATTTTTATAAATACTTAAAATAAAATGTCACATTCACAATTACAGTGACGGACAAAAAAACTGCATCACCATAAAAAAAGTAACATTTGTAGTGAAATGTATAAGATATTGTTTGTTGCAAAGCAAAGGTATTGCATCAGATAACACTTCTATTGCATCATACAGTAATTGAAAGTTATTGCATCAGCCGCTTCTAAAAATACGATGTTGGAAGGTTATACACGCTATGGCTTACAATACTGAGATTCCAGGATCCTGAATACTGGTCATTTTTTTCCGATATTCAAATCCCAGTATTGATAAAAAAATACCGGTTTTTCAGTAATAAATTTAAAAAATAATTATCCATGATTTATTCACATAAAGGTCATAAAATTGACAATAATAAATCATTAATACTGCTGAATTTGCAAATGAGGGATTGTTATACACAGTACAAATGCAACAGAAACCTGAAAACGTCATGAAACTGCAAGACATAAAATCTTACAAATTTACTTGCGTGTGGAAGTAAAGCACTTAAGGAATAACGAAAACATTATTATGGAAATATTTCCATTAGTGGCAGTAGGCCTGGTAGAGCAATTAAGGAATATACTATGATTTTTAGCATTTCTCACCAACCATTGAAGTAAAAACGAAAACCAAAATCTTAAAAAGCTTTATATTTAAATTTACAATAAATTTACAGTAGATCAAACAAAATAAATGTGATTATACAAATAAAATGTTACTGATAATAAAATACCAAATTAAGATAGAATAAAACAAATGTAGTTTACAGTGTGCTGAGGAAGAAGGCAGAAGCAGAAGGGTTAAAATTAAAAGCTTCTGAACAATAGTTTAATCCCTCTATTACATTGCTACTTGAGGATGCAACACTTAGTGCATTTTTGGAAAGGGTGTCGGTATGGAGCAGTTCAAAGGTATTGTGAACAGGTGATCTTGAGGTAAAAGAAAGCCGTTTGTTTGTTTGTTTGTTATGAGGAGCATTAGCAGCTAAGGCCATATTGCTCCAGGGGGATATGCAGTGGTCATTCCCTGACCTTTCCGCATCCTCCGTATTTGGTGGGCACAGGCTCGAACTCCGGTCTAATCAAGAAGCATGTGCTACGCACTGCTGCTCCTGCCCACCTGGCTATGGAGGCGGCCGAGGTAAAAGATGAAAGCATTTCGCTGTGTGGGAAAAATATTCTGTTTTTCACACCAAAGGAAAAAGAATGAGTTTAAAGAATAACACCATGATTGGGTTAGGTTTAAATTAGATAGGGGAAGATAGGTAAATGTATGCGAACTCTTCTGGGGTTTGCACATAAGCTTGCGATAAAAAAGTTGTACATTGTAGCTTGCAATCAATTCAATAAATAAATAAATGAGAATGAAATAAATAAGGTGCTCGCACCAAAAGAGGGGTTTGTGGTTGTTGTTCGAAGGGGTTGCATACTTCCAGTGGTAGTTCTGGGTTCAGTTTGGTTCCAGTTCTGGGAGTGTCCAGCTATATAGTGAAGCATTCCGCCGGGCATGTTCCTGTGCTAGAAGTTAATCCGGAAGTTGAATAACAAGCCAGTCAGATAACGCCCTGGCTTCTACTACTGTTGTGGTAATTTCCTTAACTGTTCTCAAAATCCTGAAATAAGACAGTACTGGAATAGCTATACAGCAGATGCAGAGTTCAACTAAGAAGAGAGAGAGAGAGAGAGAGAGAGAGAGAGACCTCACCGCACTCCGTGGAAGGAACCTGCACAAAGGAATCCCACCATGAAAGAGAAGAAAGATAAGTCCTCTGAACTGTGTTGTATTGGAAATGTTACTTAGATAAAGTTGGAGATTATTTTAGAGTAAGGTTGAAGAAACACGAGAAATAAGGAAATGTTCAGTTTTGAGTTGGTTTATTGGTTGAAGTTGTAAAGAAAATTGATATTGCTAAATTAAGAGAGATTACATGGAATTGTTAGCATTAAGTTAGCAACATGTATTGTTGTTGTGAAGAGAATTGATATTGGTTATTAAGAAAAATATGAGGAAGTGATTAAGATTGAATTAGTTTAGTGTTTGAAGCTGTAGAGAGAGTTGAGATTGTTAATTGAGAGAAACTTTATGGAAATCATAGCATGTATTAACAGAGTAAATGAGAAAAATGAATAGATTAGATGTAAATGAACACCAGTTACGTATAGTAAGTAGTTTTGTATGAAAATGACTTTTGTTTTATATTTGTGTCATTGCTCTTGAGAAACTGACAGCTCACATATAATATATATATATATATGATATATAATATATATACTTGTGTGGGGGGGGGGATAGCCCTCAGCTCTTGGAAATTCTTTCTTTAATGCAGTCAGGTAGCTTATGGGGCTTAGTGTTTGAGGGGATGAGGATATGACCTTAGTGCTTAGATTAGTGCACTTGGCACTTAGTGCATGCTGTACGAAAATCATAACAATGGCCATTGATGGCGATACTAAGGTACAGGGAAATAAAAATTAATAAATAAATAAATAACCCCCCCACAACTTAGATTTGGTTTCCCCACCAAGCTTAACCATCAGTCCCTTTCTCTCGTTATTATAATGCCATAAAAAGTCAAAAAGGAAATATTTTTTATTTTTGATAAAAAGGAAATAAGATTTTTTGAAGATGAGGGAATAAAGGGGGGGGGATTAAACTGTAACTCGTCTACGACTATCTCATTACAAAGCACCAACCAGCACAGAATCAAAAATGATGTTTTCTGCCACTAGTTAAATATGTACCAAAATTAGATCCAGTTTAAACCATAACACTATTGAGTTTCTTAAGAGCTCACTTTATTCGGACAAGTAGTGTGGATACTTATTTTTTTGTTTTTACAATAACTGTATGTTTAATGATTTTTGCTAGAATATTTATTATTGTAATAATGTGAATTCAAGTAATTAATTGCACCTAACTGTCATCAAAATTTATTGCGAAAAATGTTTTTTTTTTTTTTTTTTTTTAATACCGGTATTAATACTGGTATCCAGGTTTTCATAAATTAAAAATGCCGAAATACTGGTATTAAGAATTTGACCGGCATTGTGAGCCCTAATACACACTTGTTAGCATCCTGTTTTGCAGAGGCGTAAGCATGGCTCCATATGTTCAGTTGACACTTAGAAAAAAAAAAGTGTAGCTGTTGCTCAATCGTGCTATTGCTGATGAAATAGGCTGCCACCAGTCAACAGTATCCAAGTGTTGAAATTAAAGTGTGAAACTGGTGATGTGAAGAGAAGACCTGGATCAGGCTGTAAGAGAGTGACTAGGCCTTCCCAAGATTGATATTTGCAATGGCTGCACCTTTGTAATCACCATGCTAGTGCTCCTGATCTAAAACTGGACTTTGAGATGGCCTCTGGTGAGGAAACAAGTGCAAGAACTATACAAAGATGGCTTTCGGAATGTGGTCTGCATGCCTATCAGCCCAAGAAGAAGCCTTTGTTGACCCAACAAACGAGGAAGAAGCAACTTGCTTAGGCAAAAACACATGTTTCCTGGATAAAAGAGCAATGGGACACAGTCATCTTTTCTGATGAATCGAAATTCAACCTGCATGGCTCAGATGGGAAGTGATAGGTCAGAAGACGAAAATCAGAGGCATACCGTCCTGACTGCATAATACCGACTGTAAAGTTCCCCGCCGGTCAGATGGTCTCAGGATGCATAACAAGCAAACAGGTAGGGGGAAATTAAGTTTATTAATGGAACGGTGAATGCAGTAACCTACACTGCTATCTTGAAGGAGTGCTTGAAACCAGTTATTAGGGATCACTACACACAATAGTTCAAAACTGCATTTTTCAACAGGACTCAGCACCTTGCCACACAGCAAAATTGGTATATACTCATATGTTCAGTTGACACTAAAGTGTCAACTGAACATATGAGTATACACCAATAATTAAAGGTAAGTTTTATGCTATTTAGATTTAATGATGAGTTTGTCTTCTTGTCTCACAAGGCTTAAAACATACTTACACCAATGTTTTCCCTCGTTTTTCTCCCTTAAGGTGCAATCATACCTCAGAAATGTTGGCATTACAGTGTTGGACTGGCCCGGCAACAGTCCACATTTGAACACTATTAAAAACTGCTGGTACATAATGTCATCTAAAATTGCCCAGAAGAAGCCAACAAGTAAGATTCAGCTGCAAGAGAGCATTGTAAGGGTGTGGTACCACGAAATTGGGCACTCGTATGTCCAGAAGTTGATTAACTCTGTGCCAGATCATTGCAAGGCTGTAATTGCAGCTCAAGAAGGAACAACAAAATATTGAGGACTTATTTTGCTGATTTAAAGTACATAATACTATTATGTTAACTTGTCATTTCAGTTTGTACACGTAAATGCAATAAAATGTATGTCTGGTTGTCACGATTGCCATTTGCATGATTTCTCATATTTTCATTAATTACGCATTTTACTCTCTGGGAAGATATTTATGGCAATTAGGTATATCAGGTTGAGTCTTTTTATTAGATTTCATTCACAGAGATATATATCCCATCTAACAAATACATTTCGAACATTTCTGCAACCCACAATGCAGCGCAAAACACATTATTTGCAAAATTCACAACTGCTGCAGTTTTTTTGTCAGCCACTGTATAGTAATTTATTTCTTATAGACATTTAAAAAATTTGTATCTCTTCCATTTCTCCATTCTTCTAATTACTTTCTAAATAATAACTTTCAAATAAAATGAGCAGTACACAGCTTTTCTTTAGCAAAAATAAAAATTATACTAAGTAGCAATGTTTAGTACAGCGCAACCTAGATACAGCGTGAATGCCACAACAACTTTAATATCCACGTTATAAGTGAAACACATTATAGCCGAAAAAAATTTTACCATTTTTTCACAGATTTTTTTAACATAAATACTTTACTTAGTAAATATATACCTTATTTACTAATGTTTTATTAGTATACAGACTAACGACAAAGTATTAAAAGTTATATCATTCCCTTTACATTCTAATAATGCATAATGCTATTATGGACTTACATTTTATGCAATCTGTTCTGAAAGAGTCGTGTAATTTAGCGTGACGAAACTGATGATGGCGTTTTTTCAATATATAATTCTTAATAGTGGTTGGAGGCAATAAATGAAGATGTTCACTATCACTCCATTCTAACCATGCCATCACCTCATTAATGTTTTCAAGCAAATTTTTTTAATTTCTGGTGCTTTTTCCTTATACAAGTCATCCATATTATCTTCTTAGTCACTACTTTTGTCACTGGCCCTCTGTTTGTTGATTGTCTTCCCACTGTTCACAGAGGCTGCAATTTCCAGTTACAGATAATGTGTAACTGGAGCTTTCTCATCCACTTTAATTCAAGCAGGCAGGTTATTTGTTCCAAGACTGCCACCAAGTTGTTGTTTGTTATGTTTGTTATTTGGTTTTTAGGAGCATTAGCAACTAAGGCCATATTGCTCCGGGATATGCGGTAGTCATTCCCTGACCTTTCTGCATCCTCCGTATTTGGTGGTGACGGGCTCAAACCCCAGTCTAATCAAGAAGCGTGTGCTACGCACTGCTGCTCCTTCCCACCTAGCTACGGAGGCACCTATGCTGCCACCAAGTATGTTGGTGGCAGTCTTGAAACAAATAACACCATTTCAGAGCAAGAAGCAGCCTTTGCTTCTTGTTCTGAAAATGCTGCTAATTGAAGTTTATTATTAATGATCTCATATTTTCAAATATGTTTTTTCCAGCAGTTTTCAATTGCTCTTGAGCTTATTCCCTCCCACACTAATCCAATATTGTATGCATCTTTTGGTGTTAATGTTTTCAAAAATTCTACAATTTGAATTTCTGAGTTCAAAACACCAGCAATTAGCTCACTATGATAGTAGGCCTGTAAGGCTCAAATAATGCCCTGTTCCATGGATTGAATAAGTGCAGTTGTGTTTCTCAGCAGAAACGTGATTTGGAGCTTACCATATTTTGATTTCAGGATATCAGCCGAAGGATGATCTGGACAGTGATCCAACAGTAAAAGAGCCTTTTCTTCAACTTTTTTAGAAAGAAAGTGGCATCTCACCAATGGTACAAATTCACTTTCAAACCATGAAGCAAAAATATCACACATCATCCAAGCAATGGAGCTATTTTTATAAATCACACGTAGACATTTCATGTTGAGATGTATAAAACACAGGGACTTCAACTTTTGCCAATGCACAATGCTTTACCTTGTGATTTCCAGTCTTTGTGCACAGTACTTATCTTTTTGTTAGTTTTCATCCTAGCTTTGTTGGGTACCTTTGTACACTGATATACAAAACTTACGGACCAACACTATTTCTAAAGGTTACAACCACAAAATCTTTACTTAAGGTACTCTTTACTGATGACAGTAAATTCAGTCTCAGCAGCAATTCTGGACGTCAGCTAATCTGGCAAGAGGTTGGCATACGCTATCACCCGACAAACATCATTGAAAGGGATCGATATGGCAGTCAAGGTGTTCTTGTCTGGGGAGGCGTTTTCTTTTCTTTTTTTTTTTTTTTTTGGTAGTTGTTGGCGCATAGGCTTCTGTGGCCATAATGCACCTCCCAAGGTTTTTGCAGTACTTTGATCCAAGCCCGAGGCGGGAATCGAACCCACAACCTTTGGGTTGCCAGGCAGGCACTTTACCCACCCGGCTAGCCCGGTTGGCGGGGAGGCGTTATCTTGGATGGACATACACAACTCCAGATACCGGAAGGCAGTACTGTAACCAGTGCACGCCACTGTACTGAGTTAATTCTTCCCCATGTGTGTCTGTTCCGAGGTGCCATTGGTCCCGAGTTCATGTTTATGGATGATAACGCCACACCCCATCACACTGCAGCTGTGATATGCTTTGGGAAAGTGAGGACACTGTTCGTATGGATTGGCCTGCCCATTCCTCCAATCTAAATCCCATCGAACACATATGGGATGCTCTGGGGAGATGCCTAGCAGCATGTCCATACCTACCAGAAAATATTCACCAGCTGAAGATGGCACTGACAGAGGAATGGACAATGTTACTGCAAGAACTTATCAACAACATTGTTCGAAATATGTACAGGCGGTGCAAAGCCTGCATCGACATCAGGGGTGGCCATATCTACTACTGAGGACCACCTCTTCCCTTTGTTCCATCTTTGGTAGTGATGCATCTGTATCATGGCAGCCAGTGCTATGTTGCTATTTTGGAATAAAGTCCCTCTGTACCAGTTTGTTTCCGTTGTTGTGTTGCTGTTGTTTCCTTCATCATTTCTGTACCTCACGAGGTTCCTTTGGTATGCTTTTCCCATATCCTGGCCACTCCTATGAGAGCTACAGGTGAAAACCTGACTGGTCCTTAAATTTTGCACACCAGTGTAATATCCAGTGACTTGCCAGGGAGAAGCTTATAGTACAGCACTGTTTCATCACAGTTGTACAACTGTTTGTCTGTGAATTCACCATCTTGAATGACATTACTCAGAAATTCAGGAAATGCTTCTGCTGCTGTAATGTCACCAAATGCAGATTCACCTACATGCCTTCCTCCTCCAAAGCCACTCTTCAGAAGCGTTAAATGTATTATCACCAGCACCAAGTAGCTTATGAAATTTAAGTGTCTGTGCTTTCAAAATTACTCTATTTATCAGTACTCCTTCACTGCACTTCTGTAGAAACCACTTGTATAAGCATTCACAAAGTCTAGTTTTCTTTCTTTGGAGGCCTACTTCATCTTCTATGAGTCTCCTTCATCTTCTTCACCCAATTTTTCTTCCTCTTTCATCCAACTGTGGATCATTCCTTCTGGAATTCCACACTTTCAAAATATACTGCATTTTGTTTCTGCACTCTTAACTCTTTCGATAATCTTTAACTTTTCTTCAACTGAATAATTTTTTCTTTTGGTGGGCATTACTTCAGTGTTACTGATTTACTAATTTTTCTGTGTATTTATTTCTGATGACTTAGGATTTACAGTGTTTTGAGAAAACAAAATCTAAACCAAACTGTCTAGCCTATCATAGTTCTGAAGTGAAGTCACATGATTTTGCTAAATCAGTTATCAGTTCATGTATACTTTTGTCTAGTTTAGCACTTAACAGTTTTTGCTATTCTAAGTGTAACTTCTAGTCGAAGAAAGGATGTCATATGCTATTATTTACAAAAATTTACTTTGTAACTAATGTAATGCATTGATGAATGGAAGCCATATTCCTCTCCAGAGGTAGTTGTTTGTAATTAGTGTTCCACTGATATACTCTTTTATTGCATCTCTAGCTAAAGACAGAAATTAGGTGTCTATGTAATCAGTCTGACGAGCCCTGTCGTTTACAAAAATTACTCTGCAACTGAATACTTGAATAATACTGAACATTACAGCAAGATCAAAATATTTTTTATATATATTTTTAAGGGTATAATGGTGCATAAATTGATCTCCTTGCTTCTAGCAGGATAAAAACTCAGTGACAAGTTTCAAAGCAAGCTTGCATGTGTTCATTGTTTATTAGTGTCATATTGAGTAGCACAGCTCTGATTCATACTATCTAGTTCATTGTTTATATAAATGCATGCATACTATATTGACAATTTTGAGAGGTTGTCTTAGTGGCCAGTCATAAAGAAGCAAAAGCTTGAGTTCCAAAATCATTTGTGGTTTTGGAACTCAGGCTTGTGTCATTTTCAAACAACCGTTCATTTTCACATATGCAAATAATGACAAAAAATGGTTCTGTTGTTACAAAACTTATCTTACAGCTATATTAATTACTTTATTTTTTTCAAGTGTTTTTTTTCACTTACCTGCACAATTAGATTTTTTAAAATTGCTTGATAAGAACCCTGATCTTGGATTTTAGCTTGCAACTGTTGACGTGCTTCATCCAAAACATTCTAATTGGAAAAAATTTAAAAAGGAATTACCAACTCATAAGGAAGGTAATTTTCATATATATTATATATAACATACACCATGTTTATCTTTCGGGATTTACTCTCTTCCTTTCTTCACCCTGGAATATGAAGAGGGACAGTTGAATATAATAATTTATTAGATTGGACACTTTTTACTCTGTACAAAATTTTCTGTAAACGTACAAGCAAATCTACATCCATCTTAAAATGAAGCCTCCAGACCTGTATGCAGTACTCAAGGCATGGCCTGACCATTGCCTCATACAGAGGGACAATCATCTCCTTTTCCTTGCTAGCAAAATTCCTGTATATTATTGACAAAACCCCATGACCTGCTCTTGCAGCCTGCCTGCATTGTTCAGAAAATTTCATATCTGACTGCACAATTACTCCCAGGTCTTTTTCATTTTCTACCACCCTAAGTGTAGTACCACACAATTGGTACGTTCCTCTGGGGTTACTTCTACCCATATGCTCTACTTTCCATTTGTCAATGTTAAACTTCAGTTGTCACCTCTCGGCCCATCTGCTCAACTTTTCTCGATCCTGTTGCAGAAGCATAGTGTCATTAACAACTCTGCCTATCTTCATATTGTCTGCAAACTTGGACATTTAAACCTGATATACCTTCATCAATATCACTGATAAATATATAAAACAACAGTGGACCCAACACCGAATCCTGTGGGACTTCACTAATAACATTAGTCCACAAAGAGCAGCGCCCATTGATTACCACACTGTCTTCTTCCCCTCAACCATCCTTTTATCCATTGTAGCAACTTACCCTTAATACCATTCTGCTCCAATTTGTACACTAGTCTTCCATTGGTGGGATACAAGGACTAATAGATTAATAGTAGCCACTGGCAGAGGTGAAAGTGATTCTTGCACTGCTTCTATTTCAATGAGCAGCAGCTTGGAAAATAAGATGCAGGATATTTCAGAGACTGCTGGGAGTCACTGGGGTACAAGTAAACACATGGGTTGTGTTAGGGTAGCTAAGGAAAAGAACAGGTGCATGTATACTTGCATGTACACCAATGCTAGGAATTTGGTAAATAAATTTGATGAATTTGAGGTATTGCTCAAAGCATCAAAGGGGGATATTGTTGGGATATCAGAGAAGTGGTGTCACACAGATATAAGTAATGCAGAACTGGAATTTGGGGAGTACAACGTCTACAGAAAGGATAGACAGGATAGGAAGGGAGGAGGGGTAATGCTATTAGTTAAGAAACACATAAAATCCAAGGAAGTGAAGCCAGTCGACATCGCTGGACAGTGCAGTGTCAAGTCAGTTTGGTGTGACATAAGCAACGGGAGATCAAAATCGAGAGTAGGAGTGTCCTATAGGCCTAATGACTCTGATGAGTATAATAAGAAACTGTACAGGGAAATAGAGTGGGCCAGTAAATCAGAGAGTCTTATAATGGGGGATTTTAATTTCCCAGATATTGACTGGAATTTGTGGATTGGTCACTCACACACTAGAAAGGCTTTTGTGGATTTATTGGATGATTGTTTTCTAAATCAGCATGTTCGGGAGGTAACTAGAGGGAGCAATACTCTTGATTTGATTATCAGTAGTGATTCTTCATGCATTAAGAACCTGCAGATACAGGAACCACTAGGTGGCAGTGATCACAGTGTGCTGAAGTTTTAGGTAGTTGTTTGCGCATCGGCTTCTGTGGCCATAATGCACCTCCCAAGGTTTTTGCAGTACTTTGATCCAAGCCCGAGGCGGGATTCGAATCCGCGACCTTTGGATTGCTAGGCAGGCACTTTACCCACCCGGCTAGCCCGGTCGGCCTGTGTGTGTGCTGAAGTGGGATTTACTCAAGGAGGTAACTACAATCAGGGGTAAAGGGAAGGGTTATTGCTTTCATAAAGACGACTACGATGGTCTGAGACAGTATTTAAATTCTATACAGTGGGATCAACTGATCATGTTACCAACAGTAAATTCTAAGTGGGAAGCATTCAAAGAACTTATCTTGGAAGCTACTAGGCTTAACATATCAACTAAGAAATATTGTTCAAGGTTCAGGCCTAAATGGATGTCAGATGAACTAATGAGACACATGGCAGAGAAGAAAAATGCATGGGATACATATCAATTAACATGTGACACAGAAGCCTATGATAGATATAAGTTGATCTGTAATGTAACCAAGTTACAAAGGAGGTTAGGCAGGCGAAGGCAGATTACGAGAAATCCTTGGCAAGGGATGGAAAGAAAAACAGCAAGGAGTTCTTTACTTATGTAAACTATAGAAGGAAGAGGATCAATCAGATTGGTCCACTTGATATCGATGGTTCAACTGTTCATGATCCTGCTCAGGTAGCTAACAACTAAATCAATATTTTGCATCTACATTCACACATGAGGGGTTATTCAGGAAGGGGAATGCCATAAATTAAGTAAACACTGGCAGTGAGCTAGATGATCTTGTAATAATTGAGAGTAAAGTGGAGGAGAAATTGTTGAAGATAAATACAAGAAAGGCACCTGGGGTGGATGGGATCTATCCAGTTATATTAAAGGAGGCAGCAAAGGAAGTAAGCAATCCGTTAGCCATAATTACGAGAGCTTCCTTGGACTCAGGGGAGGTACCCACAGACTGGAGAAATGTAAATATAACCCCAATTCACAACGGAAGATCAAAGGCTGACACAAGTAATTA
This sequence comes from Mastigoproctus giganteus, assembly GCF_048544385.1. Lineage (NCBI taxonomy): Eukaryota > Metazoa > Arthropoda > Arachnida > Uropygi > Thelyphonidae > Mastigoproctus > Mastigoproctus giganteus. Next base: position 68,689,434 of record NC_143583.1, on the reverse strand, counting down.
TAGACCTGTGAGTTTAACTTCTGTTCCAGGAAAATTAATGGAAGCACTGGTTAAAGAAGCACTGCAGGATCATATAGACAAGACTTCAGTTATAGCTCGGACACAGCATGGTTTTGTTAAGGGAAAGTCTTGCCTGACCAATTTGATTGGATACTATGATGCAGTCACAAAAGAACTGGATGCAGGGAATAACTTTGATATTATATATTTGGATTTTAGAAAGGCTTTTGATACTGTTGCACATGGAAGACTGCTGCACAAATTGGAGCAGTGTGGCAAATTGTTGCTATGGATAAAGGGGTGGTTGAGTGGCAGAAGACAGAGAGTGGTAATTAATGGACACTGCTCATCATGGACTAATGTTATTAGTGGAGTCCCTCAGGGTTCAGTGTTGGGTCCATTGTTGTTTTCTGTATTTATAAATAATATTGATGATGGTATATCAAGCTTAATGTCCAGTTTGCAGACGATACAAAGGTTGGCAGGGTTGTTAAGGATGCTACTGATGCTATGCTGCTGCAACAGGATCTGGAAAGGTTGAGCAGATGGGCTGAGAGGTGGCAAATGAAGTTTAACATTGAATTTCCCATACTACATATGGGAAACAGCAACCCCAGAGCAACGTATCAACTCTGTGGTACTACACTGACAGTGGTAGAGAATGAAAAGGACCTGGGGGGTAATTGTGCAGGCAGATATGAAGTTCTCTGAGCAGTGCAGACGGGCTGCAAGAGTAGCTCATGGTGTCTTGTCAATGATATACAGGAATTTTTCTAGCAGGGATAAGGAGGTGATTATTCCCTTGTATAAGGCAACGGTCAGGCCACACACCTTGAGTACTGTATACAGGTCTGGAGGCCTCATTTCAAGAAGGATGTAGAGCTGCTGGAACGAGTACAGAGAAGGGCGACAAGTTAGTGAATGGAACAAAGGGGTGCTCTTACGAAGAAAGGCTTAAGTTTTGCAAATTACAGTGTCCGGAGACTAGGCACCGGCGAGGTGATCTTATAGAGGTGTATGAAGCCTTGAATGGTTTGAGCATGCTTAATGCCGATGGGATTCTTCCTCTTGCTCAGAATAATCACCTGAGAGGGCATAAATTCAGATTGAGGAAAGACAGATGTAGGATAGATGTGTGGAAATTTGCCTTCAGCCAGCGGGTAGTTGGTTGGTGGAACAGACTTCCATCCCTTGTTGTGGAAGTCGATAGCCTAAATAAATTTAAGGCTCAGCTGGACAGGTATTTCGAACGAATGGAGGGGTGAAATGGAAGTGTTTTTTTTTTTTTTTTTTTTTTCTTTTGGCTGATGCTGCATAAGCTCGCTTTCTTGCATCATATGCCTCTACTAATACTAAGTTTTTTTCAGTTTTTCAGTATTGCATTAAAGTAGATAAAAGGACGTTGTATTCCTTTGCAATGTCCGTTTTGCAAAGGAATATTGGAAGGGAATTTTATCAGCCTCTTGTATAATTTTCATTTTAATTTCCAGCCTTAGTTCCATCTATTTATGTCACCATAACACTGCTAGATGAGATTTAATATAAACAAACTTTAAATTAATTTTAAGACAAGTTACAAAAAAGACATCAGCTCAGATTAAATGACACAAAAAATAGATTATACTGTACTGTAGCAAAAGACTCTTTGAACTGGCATAATAAATGCAAATGACATTAATCCCATGGAGAGCGAGGGAGTGTATGTTAAAAACTTTAAAATATTGTTTTTATTCTTTTGTTAATTTAACAGCTCATTCTTCACAAAGATGTTTTTCAGAGTGCACTTATGTTGTAGCTACCATAAACTGGTTTCGGTTACACAAAAGTAAATTCTAACAAGTCGGGACCATCTTTTGGGAAGCAAGGAACCGAGGGGCCAGAGGCAATAATCGGACAACTGTGCCAAGATTTGTATTAAACATACAAAATAACAGTATTTCTCACAGGGTGAAAATGAACTATGTAATACATATTAACTGAATTTTGTAATAAATGAATATTTTTACATAGAAGAGCCTATCCTTTCACAGGGTATGTGCTTCATATAAACGAGTACTTTGTATAAACCGAGTTTGTATTAACGAGATTTTACTGTATCACTCATTTTACAGTACTGAGATTCACTAGCACAGTTTCTACTCGCCACAAAGAGACTTTCATTTTTAAAGATTAGCATGATACCAATTCAGTTCAACAGCTGGGTTATCACTGACTTTCCTGCACCATTATGTGAGTGGCCAATTTGATTTGCCCTTTTCTTCTTTGTATTTAACTTTTAAAACTCCGTGTCCTCTTTCTTTGCTCCTTTAGCAAGTGATTTCCGATAATCAGCTTTTGCCAGCCTAATATATACATGGTCATAAAGCAGAAGCATAATGTCTACTTTAAACTAAGATGAACAGATATTAAAGTTCACAAAGAATAATCTGCTCTAAATATAAAGTTTAAAATTTAAGTTAATATGTAATTAACTAACTAATATAACTGAAGATAAAATTAATACAAATTTATCATATTTACACACATTTGTTATTTAATATCACATCCTCTGGAAACTTACCCTTATGTGGTCTTCTCGTGATTTCAATACTGTCAGTCTGGCTTGATTCAACACATTGGAACTCTGACTGAAAAACAAAAAAAAAAAAAAAACACACACGATAAATTTTGAGGGATCCAAAAAGAAGAACAGTCTGAAAAAAATAAAAATATATTATGTTACCAAAATTATTTTCTTATACTAAAGGAAAACACAAAAGTTTATGAATTAGATTTAAATAGGGTACACTTTTGGTTTATAATACAGAATGCGTTTTTGGGGAACATTTTCACCAAATTATGATATATGCATTATATATATTATTCCATTCTCTCCAGCAGAATAGTTTTTAGTTGGAACTTTGAAATTATGAAAAGTAGGAGGAGGACTATCTTTATTACTGGCAGGATTTAAACTGCCTAGTTAATGCAACAGTCTTAATATTCACAAGAGAACAAATATTTATGTTAATTGAATCATCTTGGTATTGTATAACTTTCAAAAAAATGGCATGCCAAAAGGTTATCATATTTACCATCCAATTGTCAATAGAGACCATCTGCCAAGGGAACAGTAAGTCCCAAAACAGGCTCATAACAGTGTCGCTTCTTTTAAATAAATGGCAGCTTAACTTTTTGGTGATGCCATTTATTGGAAGTAGTGTAATAACAAGGTGACTTGTAATAAGAGCAAAGTTTGTTCTACTGTGAGCGTTAAAAACATTCCATGAGCTGGGCAGTTTAACTCCTGTCAGTTACAAAAATATAAGGGAAGATAAGATAACCCACCTACTTTTTAATATTTAGCTTATAGTTAGGTAAATGACATTAGCCACTAAGTACAGGTCTTCACAAATATTTCCTATTGGCCTCATATTAGAGCTATGGGCAAGCTAGTCCATCAGTATCACATAATTCTATCTAAGTTAAGTCATCATATCGCTGAGTTTTGTAACAAAGAGCACTGTCCTATTAAAAAACTTAAGTTTCTATGCATAAGATGCACATTTTGGAAGAACGCTATTATCAAGGAATAGTCAGGGGGAAAAAATGCCTATATCTGGATGTGATCATATACAGGGTGTCTCAAAAATATTGGTATAAACGTTTAGGGGAGGTAGGTACCATCTAAAGGAATGTGAATCGCATAGGAACCCATAACCAGAAACGTCACCGTAAGTCGGTAGATGGCGCTGTTCATCAGTTTCCGAGAGGGAAAATTTCTGGTTCACTCATTCAAGCAGTAGTCGCCGCACGAAGAGCATGCATCGATATACGAACTGTGAGCTGGCAGACATGCACCTAGTGTATGGATTAGCAAAGGGCAATGGACGAGCCGCTCAACGAATTTATGGAGAACGCGTCCCAGACAGATATGTACTGGACCACCGTTTGTTTGCGCGTGCATCAAAATTTGTGCGATTATGGGTCATTTAGAGGTAACAGGAGTATTGCGGGCAGACCACGTTCGACGCAAACTCCCGCCATGGAAGAAAGTGTGTTGAATTCATCCAGAATAATCCTATTACCAGCACACGTGCCGTTGCCTCTGCCTTAGGAGTGTCTCGTTGCAGTGTACAGCATGTCTGGCCCGACAATTCCTTACACCCCTTTCATCTCCAAAGGGTTCAGTTACTGTTCCCCCAAGATCATCCTGCACGTGTGGCTTTTGCGCAGTGGTTTCTCCAAGAAAGTGTTTAAGACTTGAATTTTCCAGCCTATGTTTTATTCACGGATGAGGCTTATTTCACTCAGGAAGGCTTATTCAATCGGCACAATGTTCATGTGTGGGCTCACGACAACCCACACGGTGTGCGCCCCCATGCGGCACAACATCGCTTCACAATAAATGTGTGGGCCGGTATGGTCGGTGATGCTTAGTCCGCCCATACCTGTTACCATCCCGCATGAACTCCACTAAATATCGGATCTTTCTTGAACAAGTTCTACCAGGGTTACTCGACGATGTTCCAGCAAACGTGAGACGCAACATTTGGTTTCAACGTGACAGGGCGCCTGCCCATTATGGAAGGTGTGTTCGTGACCATTTGAACAGGTGTTTTGAGCATCGGTGGATTGGCCGTCGTGGACCCGTTGCCTGGCCCCCATGCTCACCTGATTTATCGAGCCTTCATTTCTTTTTGTGGGGGGCCCTCAAATCTATCGTGTATGAATCCCCTGTGGAGACGGAAATGGATCTTGTGGCGAGACTCGTCTGCGCTGCTGCTACTGTCAAAGAAACTCCAGGTGTGTTCGACCATGTCCGCCAATCCATTTTGCGTCAGTGTCATGCATGCATCGCGTCTCATGGTGGAACCTTAGAGCATCTGTTGTAACATCATGAAATGCATCCAGCTCCTACTCCATTGTTAATATTATGTCAAATAAATGTTTGCCACTAATTACTGTCTTGTGTCATTTTTGCTTCTTGTGTCTCTGCTACTACTTTCCCATGACGTTTCCGGTTATGGGTTCCTATGCGATTCACATTCCTTTAGATGTTACCTACCTCCCCTAAACGTTTGTACCAATATTTTTGAGACATCCTGTATATCTGGGCTCATTTCTTTACAGGTTTTAATTATAAATGACATCTCTGATCAATAAGCAGTAATACTTTAAATCTTACTTGATGGTATGCTGGATTAGGTCAACCTGCTTTTAATAATTCTGTAGGCAGTACAAGGGTGGGTTTGGGCATGTGTGTGTAATCATATTACCAACTCTTAACATAATAGCATGCATTCTCAAATACCTTCAAATACAGTTGACTTTACATAAACACTTACCATCAAATTAAATCACCAGTCGCTATATAGTCTAAAATTCCTTCCTTTGTAAGTACAGATATGAATAAATTAATTTTATTTCTCAACAAGGTGATTGTTGATCGGCGCCTCCGTAGCCAGGTGGGCAGGAGCAGCAGTGCATAGTACACGCTTCTTGATTAGACCGGGGTTCGAGCCCGTGCCCACCAAATACGGAGGATGCGGAAAGGTCAGGGAATGACCGCAGCCTATCTCCGGAGCAATATGGCCTTAGTTGCTAATGCTCCTAAAAACCAAAACAACAACAACCTTGTTGATCAATGTGAACTTGGAGAGGAGCTCCTAATATCTAATGATGCTCCATATATTTACCATATAGGCACTTGACTTCTGAAACCCTACATTCTTTTACTAGTTCATAGTACAACATAAAGTAAATATTATACAAATCCTCTTACTGTTCGTGCTTAATACACAATGAAAGAATGATATTACAACCACAATTTTATGTTTCTTTGTGATTTTACTGATCCAGCCAAAAATCCTAACAGAACAATGATTTTCATTATTTGCTTATTACAGCACTTTGCATTTATATTCACCTCTTCATTAAAGCTTTAGCAAAAGTATACAGTGTAATAAACTCTTGTGGAGCCCAATGCAGAATTAAATTTTGGAACCTCCTAATTTAATTTTATCCAGAAAGATATCTGACAGTTATTTTTTCATATACACAAAGTTACAAATAATATTACATAACTTTTAATATTTACAAATGTATGCATTTCATATATAATACATATTTTGTACTATACAGCAGCAGATCTCATCAGCACCATCTGATCCCCAAAAAATTACATTCTGTCCTCCGTTTTTTTGGATGCAGATCTGAATTTTTGTCCAGATTGAGTTTTTTTTTATTTACATATAAGAATTCCAAAAATGTAAAATAAAGTTAACTTCATTCATTTAATGAAGTATGAATGTCATTTTTTTTTTTTTTTTTTTTTTTTTTTGGAAATTTAATTGCCAATTCACGTATTGAACAAACAACATCATTTTTGATGGAGATGTCAACCAAACTGTTAAATCTTTCTTGCCACAGAGAATTCCTTAAATAATTTTTTATAATTTTTACTTTGAGAAGCTAAATTCATGTGATACTAATGGCATAGAAATATTAAGAAACAATAGAATCACTTGTAACATTTTCAGAAAAATGAAAAAAGTCTTTAGTGATCTCAATTCATCAGTTAACAGAAATTTTCCAGCCATTTGATCTGATCAGCTCATGCAATCACTGTAGAACTGTTTTTATAATATTCCTATTTAACCATGCAGGACAAATTCCTAATGAACAATTCTCTATGAGCCAAAAATAAGATAAGCATGATCTCCATATTTGACTGAGATTGTCTTGCTCTTTTCTGGAATTGGAGAAGATGGAATCTTTCACTGAGATTGTTTGTTTGTTATTTGGTTTTTAGGAGCATTAGCAACTAAGGCCATATTGCTCCAGGATATGCGGTGGTCATTCCCTGACCTTTCCGCATCCTCCATATTTGGTGGTGACGGGCTCGAACCCCGGTCTAATCAAGAAGCGTGTGCTACGCACTGCTGCTCCTTTCCACCTGACTACGGAGGCACCCTTTCACTGAGAAGGCCGAGCCTTTTTTTCAATGGGCCATAGCCATACATCTATGCTTCAGCACCAGCAATGATGAAAGAAAAAAAAAAAGTGTGGATCAGCAGCAAAAGATTGACAAAGATCCTGATGCATGAACTTGCTACTCTCTATAATCATCAATCAGGATTCAAGACAGATTTGGCTGAAATGCATTTCACTCCCAAATCTTGTATTAAAATTGAGTGATATGTCTCATGTACTGAATTCACTAGTAACTTCACAGATAGTTGAAAGTTTATGATCCCAGATCAGATCACGAATACAAGTACTGAATCACTGGTTTAAGGACAGCCAGAGTAAAGATCATCTTTGATGCACAAGAGGCCCTCTTTAAGCTTTTAAACCACTGAAAAGTTTCAAACAACACATAGCATCTTCTCTGAAAGCTGTCTGCACATTTCATGGAATTCTGCACCTCTTGCTGCACTGCCAATTTCAAATCCTCAATTATGTAAAGACAGTTTTAGAGCACTTTATCTTTGAGTTATCTCCACACAAAACAGTCATATAAGTTTAAATCAGACGACAGAGGTCACTAAGCGAAACTTCCATCATAAACATCAGGAAATCTGTTTGAGAGTACAGTTTCCAAATATAAATCTGGAAATATGTAGATATCAAAAAATGTAATATAATATCTTCTGAATAAAAGCATTATCTCAAAGGAACATGGTTTAACAGTACCAGCTGCGTAATCCATGAGTAAGAGAACAATGTTCTGTAAAACATTCAGGTAAAATTCAGTAAACATGGTTAAAAGAAGCCAATGTTGGAAAAGGGTACACTGCTCTATATGGGAATTTTTAAAAGCCCAATAAGCATCTTGTTTCTTCACATAACCATCTAAATTAAAATGAGATTTAAAATAAAATCACATTATATTTAAAATGTTGGATATTTCATTTCAAAACATTAAACAACAGTGTATCCTGATTTCAGTTCAAGGATAAGACAGCTGTATCTTGTAAGGATATCTTGGTAAATCAGAATTGGAAATTTTTCTTATCACTCACATTCATGTTTGGTGAAAGATGTCACAAGCTTTACTTGGGACAGACAATCACTTCTTAATAGTGATTGTCTGTCTTCATCTACTACCATAGGCATGTATGGATTGATACCTATCATGTCTTTAGAACTTTGAAAAGACAACCTGTTTCTTCAAATTGCTTAAACTATTTAGTTAAGAAATTTGAAGAAACAGTAAATGCCAAACAGTATTTTTTTGTTGATGCATTATGCGAACCAAACCTGTATAGAATTTTCTCTGTACCACTTTAACCACTCCATTTCTCATACTGTAGGCTGCTAAAAATGTTTAGTTCCAAAACTGCAGGAAACTAAATTTAAGTCAGTTCAGTGCATGACAGTTTGGTATATGCGACAATTTAGTGTGATTTCACCATATGTGATGAATAAATAAATAAATCAACCTTGATACATGTTACATTAAAAAATAGTCATTAAATAGTGATGAAATATTTGAAACATCTTTTTAATATGAGGAAAATAAATAATACTGTACTAACAGAACAATTATAAGTGAAAATATTACATCTTTCTCTGTAGCTCCACTTGCTTCTCTTTCTTTTCATAATATTCCATAATTTTCAACCGCTGTTCCTGTACAAGCCTGCCCTTTTCAATATTAAACTCTTCTTCTGCCTAGAAATTTATATTAATATAAACACAAATATCTATACTTATATAGTAATACAGATATCTATACTTATCATAAAGAATACCTAGTTAACAAGGTACGTACATATATTCCTCCATCATTGAAATATACACACTACTTGCTAAAGTGACAGACCTAGTGATTTGTATTAAGGCATTTATTTAGAAAAAAAAATAAATGTCAAGAGTAAAAAAGAAAGGTGACTATTATATGTCTATTATGGAGTAAGTTTTCAAGAAATTGTTAACCACACTCCGCTAACAATTTCTTTAACCCCAGGGGCTCACATTTGGTGAGTATGGGCTTGGCACACCCAGGGTCCTGAGCTGGATATCATCATTCTTCTCTTTCTTGGTGATTCCTTTCTACTTCTGACTGACTGACTGACTCGCTCTCTCTCTCTCTCTCTCTCTCTCTCTCTCTCTCTCTCTCTCTCTCTCTCTCTCTCTCTCTCTCTCTCTCTCTCAGGGTAACTCAGGAATTTTTTTTTTTTTTTTTTTTGGCTGGTACAGCATAAGCTTCAAGGTTCCTTGCAGGGATTCTTGCACCATATGGCTAATAATAATAATAATAATAACCTGTACACCCTCACCCACCTGATGTACATGAATGACATCAAGCTCTACGCAGCAACCAAGAAGCAACTCCAGCAACTACTCCAGATCACCGAAAAATTCAGCAAGGACATCAGGATGGAATTTGGTCTACACAAATGCAAGACCCACACACTGCACCAGGGAAAATTAGTTGGCCAAAACTACTAGCTGCTGACTGGTAAAGAGATTGAAACTATGACGGAAGGAGAGACCTACAAATACCTAGGGATGATGCGGGCTCAGCAGTTAGAGCGCAAGGAAATCAAGAAGTGCCTGACAGAAAAATATCATCAGAGACTCAGAAGCTTGCTGAAAGCAAAACTGAATGGAGGGAACACAGTTAAAGCCATAAACACCTATGCAGCTCCAGTACTAACATACACCTTCGGGGTCATAGATTGGACTAACACCGAGCTAGAAGATATCATGCCATGCGAAAGACAAGGACAATGATGACCAAGAACTACCAACACCACCCAAAGTCAGCAGTGGAGAGACTAACAATAGCTCGGAAAGAGGGAGGAAGGGGCCTGATAGACATGATAGAGCAACAGAAAACAGCGATGGTTAACCTGAAGGATTACTTCAAGAACAACACAGCACCACTCCACAGGCCATAAGGAAGATAGATAAGTGGTATACCCCCACTCAACCAGACGGCACAAGAAACAAAGTTAGAAAGATGGGCAAAGAAGACACTCCACGGGAGACACTACAATGACCTCCATCAAGGTCACATCGATAACACTGCTTCGACTTTGAATGTATGGCTCACAATTGGAATGTTCTTCCTCGAGACTAAAGGATTCATGCTGGCCATCCAAGACCAGGTAATCAACACCAGAAACTATAGAAAATACATCGCAAAAGAGCTCGGAATGTCAGATGACACATGTCAACGATGCCACCTGGCCTCAGAAATGATCCAACATAATACCGCGGGGTGCAAGGTGATCACCCAGACTGAGTACACTCATAGACACAATGAGGTAGCCAGGATAATACATCAGAAGCTAGCAAGGAAATACCAGTTGACCAAAGAAAGTGTACCATACTACAAGTATGAACCCCAGGCAGTACTAGAGACTTGAACCCACAAGCTGTATTGGGATAGTGCCATAATAACAGATAAGACTATCCTGCACAACAGACCGGACATAACCCTTGTGGACAAGATGGAAAAGGCTACCTACCTGATTGACATAGCAGTGCCCAACACTAGCAATGTCCAGAAAACCCATGAGGAAAAAATTAGGAAGTACACGAATCTGAGACATGAGGTGAAGGAGATGTGGCATATGCAAGAAGTATCGACCATCCCGATCATCATGTCAAACACCGGTATGGTGCCAAAAACTCTACACGGCAGCCTAGCAGCAATAGGTCTCCCAGAAAACACCTACAAAGAACTCCAGAAAGTCACAATTCTGAACACCTGTGGGATAGTCAGAGATTTCCTCGACCAACAGTAACACCAGACATTACAGCCACCCTGTGTACTTGGTAGCAGTACTCGTCACGAAGTGGAATCCCCCAATCAGGGAGAAACGATATAAGAGTAACAACAACAACAATAATAATAAGTGTATATGCATGTGTTTGTGGGCGCATGTGTGTGTGTGTGTGTGTGTGTGTGTGTGTGTGTGTGTGTGTGTGTGTGTGTGTGTGTGTGTGTGTGTGTGGTGTGTGTGAGAGAGTGAGAGAGAGAGAGAGAGAGAGAGAGAGATTTAAGGTAACTTGCCTGTTCTGCTAGATAAAAAACCAAAGTTTCAGGGGAGGGAGCCACGAAGTCCTCACTCCAGCTGCCTAACTCTGTCATAGTATAAAAACTCTCAAAATTCCTCTCATCTTGACACAATTTGAACTCAGGCTTTTTCAACAATGTGGAAGGAGAGCATTTATAATTGCTGTATTTTATATCATATCTGGACACAGTCAAGGAAATCAGGTTCACATCAATTTGGTGCATGACAGTTCGTTGTACCTGACAATTTGGTGAAAGATAATTGGTGGCTATAATAATTCGGTGAATATGATGATTTGGTGAATTCTATGCAAGAATTTGTTGTATGACAAAAAAAAGACTGAAAATGCGAACACTTAACATGCTATTCTGTAAATGGTTAATTTATTGGTATGGTTTATATTTTTGACAGAGTGCAAATTCTCATTTTCAAGTGTAATTAGCATATATGCATAAAGCAGCTATCGTTTTCACCACGTCCATCCATCTGACAGCATCTAATAATTCAACTCCTGGGGGTTTCTTTTTTTTTTGTTAGTTATTGGTGCATTGGCTTCTGTGGCCATAATACACCTCCCAAAGTTTTTGCATTTTACACTGATCCAAGCCCGAGGCGGGATTCGAACCCACAACCTTTGGGTTGCCAGGCAGGCACTTTACCCACCTGGCTAGCCCGGTCAGCTCAACTCCTGGTGGATGGATCTATATATAAAAGAATATTTTGGAAAATAGTGCTTTTTCATGTGCACACTCTTTGCTTTCCACAAGGCACAGCTATCTGCTATTGCATCATACTACAACAAAGTGATTGACAGGTCTGTCTCAAAGACCATGCCTAGGCACGTCACTCTTAAATTAAGCTGCATATACAACAGTGATGACTCTTTACCTGATAGCGTTTAGTAGCATTATGATATCACACAATGTTGACTGTTCAGCTGTTGTTAATTGTGGGGTTTAATTTTAGAATTCTACATGTCTCAAGGCAATGGTTCAATTTTTTCAAAAGTTTCTTCAGCTATTAGCCACGTTGTTAATAATGGCAGTAATAGAAAAGAGAAAGATCATATCAGAAAGGCTGAGAAGAAAAGAAAATATATTGAAGAGTATGAAGTAGCACTAAAAAATCCTGATAACGAAGAAAACAAGGCGATTATAATAAGTTAAAGGCTTCACAATTAAGAAAGGAAAGATACAAAAAGTGCAAAAATAAAAAAATGAATCACAAATTGTTGATAGCCCTGCTGAAACTAATCGTTCATAAAAAAGAAAAAAATTGTAAAAAATGGATAAAAGACGAAATAAAGTGGATAAAAGACGAAAATGATCAAATAGAGATTCCTAAAAATATTTGCAGTTCAGGAAATTTAATACATAATGTTTTTGGAATTATCAAAACTCCTTCAGAAGAAAATTTTCAATTTAGCCGCAATAAATAATACTGTTCGCTCCTAGATTGTACGAAATCGTAAAATCTAGGGGCCACAGCAACCTTTTTTTGTTTAAATAATGAGGAAATTTTCTTATTCTCGTATTTTGTACAATTATAGACAATACATACAGCTTATTCACAATGAAATGTAACCTTTTATGTATTATAATTTTTTTTTTTTTATGTAAGAAAGGAAGAATACTGAATCTTTTACAAATAATATTATATCAATTTTAAGTTTCTCATCTTAAATTCTTCTAAGCTCCAAACCAAATTATGATGATCCCTTTTCCCAAAAAGGCAAAATATGTGTCATGAATGGTTGCAAGTAACCAATGAGCAGAAGAGAACTGTATGCACAGATGAAAAATTTGAGGAAATTGGAAGCATCCCAAAACAAAATATTGGAAGAAAGTCCAAAACATTGCAGAGGGAAAATCAATGCACATATGCTGTCTGTCAAAGAAGCCCAAGGAAGCCCAAATGGAAACGCTATTTGATATGCCATGCACATGATCCCCAGCCTCAGTAACATTTCTGATTAGTATTAGTAATGGCACATGGTGTAAGGAAGTCTAAGGTTTATGCTGCACCAGTCAAAAAAAAGAAAGAATAAAATAATTTTAATAAAAAATAAATTAATAAATAATTAATAAATAATAAACGAAAAGGAAATAGACAACCTAAGTGTTTCCCCTCCTGCCGTGGGTAACTATCCAGCTGACCTTTGAATTTCCCCAAGCTGTCAGCCTCTACCACCCATGTAGGTAACTTATTCCAGTAATTTTTAACTTGCTGGTTAAAATAAAACTTCCTGCAATCCAGTCTAAACTTCTTCCCCCATAACTTGAACAGGTTGGAATCAAAGGATTTTCCCTGTGATTCCAACCTGTTCCAGCATATAAAGTAACTGCTCAGGTGGGACTGAGTCAAATGCTTTGCTGCAATCGAAATAAACAATGTTGAAATTATTCCCTAAATCCAGCTCATGAGTTACCCTGTCAAAATAGCTAACCAGATTTCTTAAATATGATTTTCCCTTTACAAAACCATGCTGGGTATCCTTCAGAATTCCATTTCTATCTAAATGATCCTGAATTCCACCCTTCCTTAATCACTGCCTCCATGATTTTCCCTACTACTGAAGTTAGACTGACTAGTCAGTAATTTCCCACTTCACTTTTAGAACTGCCCTTATGTATTGGAGATAGATTGGCACTTTTCCAATCCAACGGAATCTCTCGTAGTCTAGTGATGCTCTCATAATTAGTCTCAATGGTTCAATGCACTCACTTTCTACCTCCCTTAAAATTATAGGGTATATGCCATCAACCCCAGAAGCCTTACTCGCCTGTAGGCTCGAAAGGCTGATTACCTGAACAGGATCATAATCTCCAACAATGCAACATTTCATGGGCGCCTCCGTAGCCAGGTGGGAAGGAGCAGCAGTGCGTAGCACATGCTTCTTGATTAGACCGGGGTTCGAGCCCGTCACCACCAAATACGGAGGATGCAGAAAGGTCAGGGAATGACCACCGCATATTCCCGGAGCAATATGGCCTTAGTTGCTAATGCTCCTAAAAACCAAATAACAAAAACAAGCAACATTTCATGTATGTAGATTCATCGATAGGTACAACTGCTGAACCTGGAGTTGGGGGGGGGGGGTTATTACTTGGTTTTTAGGAGCATTAGCAACTAAGGCCATATTACTCCGGGATATGCGGTGGTCATTCCCTGACCTTTCCGCATCCTCCGTATTGGGCGGTGATGGGCTCAAACCCCAGTATAATCAAGAAGCGCGTGCTACGCACTGCTGCTCCTTCCCACCTGGCTACGGAGGCGCCTGGGGGGGGGTCTAAACCTGTATGACAACCACAAGTTGAAAGAGATAGCCCAAAAGTTAATTAGAGATAGCTTAAAATTTAATGCCTGGTGTGGTTTTAGCATAACAGGATTATCACCTCATTTTTTATCTTAAAAAAAAAAATGTGATAACCTTGCAGACATGCTTCAACTATTTGTGGGACTACAACTTGAGACTGTCAACAAAACTTCATATTCCAACACGATGGAATTTCTTCTCACTGGTCCCATGATGTCCACTTCTTTTTAGATGCCTGGCTGCTGCACCATTAAGGTAGAGATGGACCCATCTTCACACTACTGCAATCATCTGATCTTACCCACAATTAATTTTTTTCCCTTTGGAATTATACAAATTTAATATGTACTTGTCAGGAGTGGAAAACACTGTAAAGCTGAAGCAACACAATCACAACAGAAGCAGTGGTTCTTCATTGCAACTTGCAATATTAAGCAATGTATGAAAAGAAATTAGTATTAGCAAGGGCATACGATGCAAGAAAGCAAGCTTATGCAGCATCAGCCAAAAAAAAGGGCTCCCATTTCACCCCTCCATTCATTCCAAATGCCCGTCCAGCTCAGCCTTAAATTGAGCACCAATGTGACACAAATGCCACAAGTGGTGCAATGTGTACTTTAATGTGCCCCATAGAACTTAACTTGGCAGAAGTATCATGTCTCCCTGACAGTCAGTCAGCAGAAAATATTTAATCCTACTGATTCAATGATTGGAGATTAATAGCTGATTATTTTTGTACCTTCCTAATAAGTGTCATTAGTCTTGTACGTGATGGGTTTTTTTTTTTATCTGTTTATATTTGTTTTGCTTCATGAAAGCTGAGTGGCCCTAAGGGGGTGATATTGTTTACATTACTGCATTGTGTCTGGCCAAATATACAGTCCATGTAATCAAACACTGCTTTCCATCACAATGGCATGTTTTTCATTATCCAAAAGCTTCCGAGAGTTCACCACTTGCCCATGTGAGAATTAAGATGGAAAATAAGAGAAATTCTGATAGAGCTTGTAGCTACAAACAGTAAATCACCTAACCCCAGTGCATTTATGTTTCAGGAAAGCGTTGTCCCAAAGTTTGGTTTGGTTTGGTTTTTAATGGCGCATTGGCAGCTAAAGCCATAATGCGCCAAGTCAGGTTTAAAATGCTATTAAACATTTTGGTAGCCAAGGCTACCACGTCAAACAATTAATTATTATGTTAAAAAGGTATAAAAGTAAAAGCATAAAACTTAGATCTTTGTATAAAAATTAATAAATTGTAAAAAGTTAAAAATGTCAGACATATTGTGTCTGTCACCTATATAATCTGACTGAGTGTAAATGGCTCAGTCAAATTATTAAAAGCGGTAAAATACAAGCGTCGTGCTTCTATAAAAACAGGACATTCTATTAAAATATGAAGGACGGTTAAAATAACATTGCACATCTCGCACATAGGTGGGTCATCCGCCCTCAGCAAGTAGGAATGGGTTAGATGACTATGACCTATGCGGAGCCGGGCAGGAACAACTTCCTCTCTTCGGACCCTGCGTAGACTGGACTGCCATTGCATAATTACAGGCTTGATGCGATGTAATTTATTTGTGGCCTGTCCATGCCAAGAATCTTGCCATTGGGAAAGTAGTTTAGAACGTATTATTTGCCTGTAGTCTGTATAGGGGACTGACAGGCAATAATTATCCAGGGAAATGGCTGATTTGGCAGCGGCATCAGCCGATTCATTTCCCCGGATCCCAATGTGGCTTGGGATCCAGCAAAAACGAATATCGAATTCTAATTTCTTGAGAGAAAAAAGAATCTGCTGGATCCTGGACAGGATCAGATGAGGGTTAAAACTCACCGATACCAGAGCCTGTAACACGCTCGATGAATCGCAATAAATCATATACCTCTGGTAGTCGCGATTTTTAATGTGATCTAGGGCTGTTTGTATTGCATGCAACTCTGCAGTATAAATGCTAGTTTCTTGTGGGATCTTATAGGATAATGTTTTGTGAGGGAACACAACAGCAGATCCCACATGACATTCTAACTTTGAGCCATCTGTATAGATTGGCAGAAAGTCAGAATACTGCTGTCTATGTGATGCAAAGAGTTGCTGGTAGACAGATGGCAGTGTAGTAGCCTTCTCCCAGATCTTAAGGGAGAAGTCGCAAGTTGGAAAATAAGCATGCCAGGGTGGAAAGAATTGCCTTGGTGAATGGGCAACGTTGTCTACCATCAAGTTCAGCTCATTCAGCAGCCCTTGAATGTGAATACCAAAAGGTTTGTTGGCAGTCCGACGGGTATTGTAGAGGTTTTCCCAGCGCGGCTCAAAAACGGATGGCCACGTGGGATGATCGGGCAGGGATTTTAATTTGGAGGCGTACTGTAAGGACAACTGCTTACGTCGAAGAGACAGAGATGGTTCATTTGCTTCAACGTAAAGGCTTTGGACAGGAGATGTGCGAAATGCTCCAGTGGCTGTCCGGATGGCTTGATGGTGGATTGGATCTAACCACCGAAGTGCACTATCTCTAGCAGAACCATAAATCTGAGACCCATAGTCTAGTTTGGAGCGGACAAGTGCTCGGTAAAGACGAAGAAGGGTAGAACGATCTGAGCCCCATGAAGTTGACGAAAGGGCACGAAGGATGTTAAGCCCTTTGACACATCTTGTCCTCAGCTGACGAATATGTTGTAAAAATGTCAGCTTTTTGTCGAAAATAAGTCCAAGGAATTTGAATTCTGCTAAAACTGGGATGTTATTTTGCCCGAGCCTTAATTCTGGGTCAAGATGAAGATTACGTTTGCGACAGAAGTGTACACAAACAGTCTTCTGTGATGAAAATCTGAACCCATTAGCCAAAGACCAAGCTGTAAGATGGTCAATGGTTTTCTGCAGTTGCCTTTCAATGACCCTCATATTGCATGAATGACAAAATATAGCAAAGTCATCAACATAGAGGGCATTGTTTACAGTGGGTGGAAGTTGTTCTGCGATAGAGTTTATTTTGATTGCGAAAAGCGTGACACTTAGAACGGATCCTTGTGGGACTCCCTCTTCCTGAGAGAAAACTCGAGAGAGGGTGGATCCTAAACGGACTTGAAACTGGCGATTCGAAAGAAAGTTTTTAATAAAAAGAGGAAGGTTACCTCTAAGACCAAAGTTATAGAGGTCTTTTAAAATCCCAAATCGCCAGGCTGTGTCGTACGCTTTTTCAATATCAAAGAAAACTGCTACCAAATGCTCGGATTTAATAAAAGCATCACGAATGGACGTTTCCAATCGGATTAAATGATCCAGAGTGGATCGATTTCTTCGGAAGCCGCACTGTGTCCTGGAAAGCAGACCATTTGTTTCTAAATACCATACGAGGCGTGCATTAACCATTCTTTCCAGGATTTGCACAAACAGCTTGTCAGAGCAATAGGACGATAGTTACTTGGATTGCTAGGGTCTTTTCCTGGTTTTGGGAATGAAAGGACGATAGCCCTTTGCCAGGAATCCAGAAATTGTTTGTGAATAAAAATTCTGTTAAACAGAATTAAAAGGTGATCCTTAGATTGTGGTGAGAGGTGTTTTAGCATTTCATAGTGGATGTCATCGGGCCCCACAGCACTTGCATGCGTGAGAGAGAGTGCTGCATTTAACTCTTCCTGTAAAAAGGGCTTGTTATATGATTCAAGCCCTTTTGAAGAGAAGTTCGGTGGGTTTTTCTCAATTTTCTTTTTCAGGGCCAAAAACTCTGTGGGAAAAGATTTTATTGCAGAGATTTTTGCAAATGTTTCCCCTAAAGTATTTGCAACTGCAGTTCGATCTGCAATTGGACATCCGTTGTGCTTGAGGATCACTGAAGGGCATAGTGAATATTTTCCCTTCATTTTCCGGATCTTATCCCAGACTACTTTTGAGCTAGCAGCCTGAGTTATGGAAGATGTAAAATGAATCCAAGATTTCCTTTGGCTCTGACATCGTACATAACGCGCTTTCACACGTGCACGTTTGAATGATATTAAATTTTCAGTCATGGGATATCGGCGGAATATCCCCCACGCTTTGTTTTGTGCTTTTTTTGCTGCCGTGCATTCTGAATTCCACCAAGGTTTGGGAAATAGTGGGAACCGGCTGGATGATTTTGGGATTGCAACTGCAGCTGCTTGGACAATCGTTTCTGTGACATACATGACTGCTTCATTGATTGGCTCCTGACTGACTGTAGCAATGTCAAAGTTTACCAGATATTGAAAGGCATTCCAGTCAGCCTGATCAATCTTCCACCACGGTAAACTAAATGGCAGACAGGGTCTACCACTAGTTAGGGTTGTTATCACGGGGAAGTGATCGCTTCCATATGGATTTTCTTCTACCTCCCAAGTAAGTGAAGGAAGGAGAGAAAGGGAGCAGATAGAAAGATCAATGGCAGAGAATGTACGGGTAGGCATGTGGAAGAAGGTGTTTGTTCCCACATTTAAGAGGGAAAGGTCATTATCAGTGAGCATATGCTCTATGACTTGCCCCCTTCGATTGATGTTAGCACCACCCCACAGAGAATTATGTCCATTGAAATCCCCAAGAATTAAACAAGGGGAAGGCAATTGCATGATAAGATCATCAAGGCCTTTCTGGGGGATGTCAATCCCAGGTGGCAAATAAACGGAGCAGACAGTTAATAAGAACCCCACTGAAAGGCGAATTGCTACAGCCTCAATGCTAGTTGTAAGCTGCAAAGGCTGAAATGGGATCTGGTTGCCGATGAGGATTGCGACTCCTCCGTGAGCAGGACCATCCACAATTCTGTCCTTACGAATGATGGTAATGTTATGCATAGTGGGGTCATCATTTGCCTTTAAATAAGTCTCCTGTATGCAAAAGCAAGCTGGTTTTTGCTTTTGCAGGAGTGCCTTGATGTCATCAGTATTTTGCCGGAATCCACGACAGTTCCACTGTAGGAATTTAGCCATTATTTTGGCTTGGTGGGTCCATCAGGCGGCTTCAGAGGTGCTGAGGGCTTACCTTTTTCAGTTCTGGCTTTCTCCTTCCTGGGGAAGTATGGATGCTGTCCAGTGTCCATTTTCTCCTCAGCAAAGAGCTCCAAAACTGAGTCTTCTTGTACCTCCTTCTGCTCGACATCCATGTTTTCTTGGGTACTAGGTGGTATTTCACCTTTCTTATTCTTTTCTTTTGCATTTGCTTTTGTTATTTGTGGAGAATTAGGAGGTACCGATATAGGAGTGGCAGCTGATTGGTCCTTCTGTGCAGGTTTTTGGGAGCTTAAAAGATAACGTGCAATGGGAGTAAATGATTCTTTTGGAGGGACGGACATGTCCGTCTGAGTCCCAATCGAACACCTCCCTGCTACCTTCTGGGCGTAGGTAGGTTTTTTGATGTTGAGAGGTTTCACTGCTTTCCTTGCCTTCTGGTACGAATGTTTAGCTCTGCCTTCAGCCGTTGAATTTCTTTTTCTTCTTTCCACCTCTGACATGCTCGTGAATAGGCTGGGTGGTTTCCCTCACAGTTAATGCAGGTGGGTTTCGTGGCTGAACATGCTGTTGTTTCGTGGTCCTTTGCACCACATCGAGCGCATGCAAGGACTCCACGGCAGGCCATTTGAGAATGTCCATATTTCTGGCATTTAAAACACCGTAAAGGGTTTGGAACATATGGACGCACTGGACAGTTGATGTAGCCAGCTTTAATCTCATCAGGAGAGTTAAAAGTCAGGATAACACTCCTGGTTTTAACAATTTTTCCATCCCTTCGCGCAGTGATTCTCTTGACGGCAATAACTCCCTGTGGTTTTAATTCGGAGCAGATTTCCTCCTCGGTGACGTCGAGAAGGTCCCACTCCGAAATGACACCTCTCGATGAATTTAGTGTTCTGTGTGGTGTCACTGTTATGGGTATTCCTCCGATTGATGTTACTCGGAGTAGATGTTCAGACTGCCTGTCATTTTTTTGTTTCAATCAAGAGGTCCCCAGAACGGAGCCTCTTAACTGACTTGGGTGTACCTGCTAACCCATCCAACCCTTTTTTTGTATAAAAAAGGGTGACATTTTACCAATCGGTGTTTCGTTGGTGGAATGCATTATTAAGAACCTTGGGACAGGCCCTGATGGTAGTTCGGTTCGCTGCCTCTTTGTAGCAATAATGCTATCTGCCTCTCTGTCAATATTTTCAGATAGGGACCGGGTTGGGGCCCCTGAAGGAATATGTTTATCAGGATTCATGAAGTTTTGAAGTGGTTCAGTGCCCGGGCTCCCCACCCACCACAGAGCCCAAAGGGATGCCCACTACCCGGCATGCAATAAATGCGCTCGGGAGTGGAATGCCAGGGCTACCCAGACACTATACCCGCACCACCGCCAGCCTGAATCCTGTCCCTTGGACCATGAAGGTAGGGGCGTGGCATTGACACGGTTGACCCTCGCAGGCGAGCCTACTAGCCGATTGATCCTAGCCAGGCCTTCCAGGACCACCCATCTTGTCGAAGCAGGGGCCAAAGTGGTGTATTGAAGCTGGGCCCCTCAACCACCAGGATCCCCCTTTCCGAATTTCCACGGGTCGCAGCGCATGGCAAACACGCCGGATTCCATTGATGTAAGCCTGGAACCTGGGCTATGGGCGTTGGATCATAGTGATGCTAGTCTGGAAGTCAAGCAGTGTCACTGGGAGGTCCCCTCACCACGTACAGGTGCCCACGTCGAGGGGTGTCCCAAAGTAATTTATGTTACCAGAACATTATTCTGACAGGTAGTGTGCATGCAGTAAAACTGATGCTCCAACAGGAGGGGGGAAAAAAGCCACAGATCATCGCATTTTACAATTCTACAAAAGAGTAGGGGACTGACATAGCTGGACAAGTTGTGTACTATGTATGGTATCAGCCAGAATACTATAGATTGGTCCATGGTGATTTTTTTTTCCCTAATAAATTTATAATACATCAATTTGCATGTGACATGCGGCATCATAAGAAAAATAAATAATTGCAATAAAAGATGGGCACATAATGTAATGTGACACAACTGTTTTTCTATTTCAGCTATGCAGAATTTTCATGTAGTGAATGTCAAAAGAACCTTAGAAAAAAGAATATACAGTCAGTTCTGCTATAATGAGCATTTTCGCAACACGAATTTGCTCCAATGTGAGTATAATGCAATTTTCGCATTCGCTCATGTGCGATTTCGTCTGCAAGTAACACTAAGTGAACACAAAATCCGGTACCAAGCTGAATGTAGCGACTGGTGCAGCAATGCAAGTTTACAAAGTTTAAAAAATGTCAAATATCAAATGTGTGAGAGCTATATTTCCCATTTACTGTAGTTGTATTGGTGAGAGACACACTGTTATCACTTGTTGTATTCACAAAGATAACACGTGATATTAGCATTAGCATTAGTAGAGGCATTTGATGCAAGAAAGCAGGCTTATGCAGCATCAGCCAAAAAAAAAAAAAAAAAACCACTTCCACTTCACCCCTCTGTTCGTTTAAAATACCTGTCCAAGCTGATCCTTAAACTTAGCATTAGCATTAGTAGAGGCATTTGATGCAAGAAAGCAAGCTTATGCAGCATCAGCCAAAAAAAAAAAAAACCCACTTCCACTTCACCCCTCTGTTCGTTCAAAATACCTGTCCAGCTGAGCCTTAAACTTATTTAGGCTATCAACCTCCACCACAAGGGATGGAAGTCTGTTCCACCAACCAACCACCCGCTGGCTAAAGGCAAATTTCCGCACGTCTATCCTACATCTGTCTTTCCTCAATTTGAATTTATGCCCTCTCAGGTGATTTTTCTGAGCTAGAGGAAGAATCCCATCAGCATTGAGCATGCTTAAACCATTCAAGGCTTTATACACCTCTATCAGATCACCTCGCTGGTGCCTAGTCTCCAGACACTGTAATTTGCAAAACTTAAGCCTTTCTTCGTAAGAGCACCCCTTTGTTCCATTCACTAATCTTGTTGCCCTTCTCTGTACTCGTTCCAGCAGCTCTACATCCTTCTTGAAATGAGGCCTCCAGACCTGTATACAGTACTCTAGGTGTGGCCTGACCATCGCCTTATACAATGGAATAATCACCTCCTTATCCCTTATTTAGGCTATCAACTTCCACGACAAGGGATGGAAGTCTGTTCCACCCGCTGGCTAAAGGCAAATTTCCGCACGTCTATCCTACATCTGTCTTTCCTCAATTTCAATTTATGCCCTCTCTGGTGATTATTCTGAGTGAGAGGAAGAATCCCATCAACATTAAGCATGCTCAAACCATTCAAGGCTTTATACACCTCTATCAGATCACCTCGCTGGTGCCTAGTCTCCAGACACTGTAATTTGCAAAACTTAAGCCTTTCTTCGTAAGAGCACCCCTTTGTTCCATTCACTAATCTTGTTGCCCTTATCTGTACTCGTTCCAGCAGCTCTACATCCTTCTTGAAATGAGGCCTCCAGACCTGTATACAGTACTCAAGGTGTGTGGCCTGACCATTGCCTTATACAAGGGAATAATCACCTCCTTATCCCTGCTAGAAAAATTCCTATATATCATTGACAATACACCATGGGCTACTCTTGCAGCCCGTCTGCACTGCTCAGAGAACTTCATATCTGCCTGCACAACCACCCCCAGGTCCCTTTCATTCTCTACCACTGTCAGTGTAGTACCACAGAGTTGATACGTTGCTCTGGGGTTGCTGTTTCCCATGTGTAGTACTTTACATTTGTCAATGTTAAACTTCATTTGCCACCTCTCAGCCCATCTGCTCAACCTTTCCAGATCCTGTTGCAGCAGCATAGTGTCAGTAGTGTCCTTGAAAACCCTGCCTACCTTTGTATCGTCTGCAAACTTCGACATCAAGCTTGATATACCCTCATCAATATCATTTATGAATACAGAAAACAATAATGGACCTAACACTGAGCCCTGAGGGACTCCACTAATAACATTAGTCCACGACGAGCAGTGTCCATTGATTACCACTCTCTGTCTTCTCCCCCTCAGCCACCCCTTTATCCACAGCAGCAATTTGCCTCCAATGCCACACTGCTCCATATTGTAGGCCGACTCATGTTTTCAGGAGCTCACATTTTTCTGTTTGAACAGAAATTTCGTGAGGCATGATAGCATGGGCAGAGGAGCACATTTCTAGAGGTCACTACCATAAAACAATAAAAAAAAATTGCAGTTCCCAGTTTATTGGGCTTTTCAATTAGTGCAATTAATTATAAATGGGTAGTAAACTCAATCTAATTCCATTTGCGATAATATCGATAGCTGGAATTCTGTGGGTTTTTATGTTATTATGGTGAAATGTGTTTCCCCTTCCATGAAATCTTCAATCATATAAAAAATAAATAAATTTTCAGAATCTTCTCTTCATTTCTATTTTTTAACCTTCATAAACTTGTTATTTCGTATCTCACTAGTGCAATTTGTACGTCCTGTGTTCACCATTATTGATTGCTTATCTTTTCTACTGTTTTAAATTTTACAATCCAAAAAAAAAAAAAAAGTCAGTGAACAGAAACAAACAAACTTCATATCTTTTCTAGGTAAAGTGTTGTATTTACTGTAATATTTATTTATTTATTAGAAATTTAAGATGTCTAAACCTATGTTAGCAATTTTATTAGGTTTCTAACTTTTTTTAGTGTTTTACTTACCAAACTGAACTTTTTTTTTTTTAAGCGCTCTGCCCTATCCCCATATTTCCCATAAGCCCTGTTGTTTCTAATGCGTGAAATACCATAACACAGGGATTTTTAGGAACACATGTACCGTATTATAGCAGAACTGACTGTAAATGATTTTAAATTAATTGTGTCACATTGATATTTTATGACACCAACATTTTTCTGAAAAGTTAAGTAAATTAATAAACTTTTTATTTCATTAAAATTAATGATATTTTTAATGCCAAAATGCTCAACATTTGCAAAATTTTAAATTATTGTTTAAAAAAATGAAGAACTGAATTAATAAGCATTGCAGTCTACTGGGAAAAGGTGAAGCATAAGTAAGCTAAAAGTACAATTCAAAAAAAAAAAAAAAAAAACCTTTTTTCAAATACTGAAGTTAAAAACTGGGGCTGCCAGGGAACTAATATCACTTGTATTACAAAAGGAGGCATGTTACTCCTATAAGTATTAGTATCTATATGGCATCTCATAGTTCTTATATTTCACATGTCAATTTTTTATTTAATTTTTTTTTTTGTAATTTGAAATGATAAACAAACAGTGCTACAATTAGGATTTAAACTTGGAAAGTATGATTCCGCTACCTTGGTTACCAAGATACCATAATAATCAAAATAAAATAGAATCATACAGGTAAGAAAAACACAAAGCAACACTTAAAGTTCTGATGTCCCACTGAATAGGTGGTGCTTGTGAGGTACTTGTTTTTATTTAGTTTATTTACTATGAAAGTGGCACTCATCTGATATCCCAGTGAATGGGCGGTGCTTGTGAGTTCCAGTCTTTATATCATTCATTTACTAAGAAAGTGGCACTCATACTTTGGCATGTATGGGAGTACATATGTTTGGCTGGGGAGTAATGCATTTGCATTGCTGAGTGTTTCTTTCTCTTTTTCTTATTTTTATGATTTAAGTTTATTTTGATTATTAGGGTATCTTGGTACTCAGGTACCCTAACAAGAAAAATCTGTCAAGTATAACCCTCACTATAGCATTAATTTGCCACATTAGTTTTGTGGTATATTTAGAGTTCCTTTTTCCACAATAGCCTTGAAGACATAACCCCATTTGTCTTTAAAATGAGCAGTCAATAAGTACTTAACCCTAGCCTAGAAATAAGAAACAGATGGATCTAGAAAAGCAAATACAGGTAGCCCTTGATTTATGTTGGGGTTATGTTCTGGGGGACAGGTGCAAATGGAACCCTTTATATAATGGAGTCAATCAGAAATCACAGGGTTAGGTTCCGGGCACCAAAAATTTTACCTACCATTTTGCATCGATTGTTTTCTTTTATTAGCATTCTTCATAGTTGTTATTTGGTTTTTTTTAGGAGCATTAGCAACTAAGGCCATATTGCTCCGGGGATATGCAGTGATCATTCACTGACCTTTCTGCATCCTCTGTATTTGGTGGCTCACAGGCTCGAACCCCGGTCTGATCAAGATGCGTATGCTACGCACTGCTGCTCCTGCCCACCTGGCTACAGAGGCACCAACCTTCTTCATAATTGTAGTAATAGTCGATGGAGGCATATTCATAGCCCTACACACATTAGGGCAGCTTTCATCAGATTCTATCCACCGATTGTTGTTGTTGTTATTTGGTTTTTAGGAGCATTAGCAACTAAGGCCATATTGCTCCGGGAATATGCGGTGGTCATTCCCTGACCTTTCCGCATTCTCCGTATTTGGTGGTGACGGGCTCGAACCCCGGTCTAATCAAGAAGCATGTACTACGCACTGCTGCTCCTTCCCACCTGGCTACGGAGGAGCCCCTATCCACCGAATATTGCACCAGGATTCAATTAACTACTTTTTAGCATTAGCATTAGTAGAGGCATATGATGCAAGAAAGCAAGCTTATGCAGCATCAGCCAAAAAAAAAAAAAAAAACCGCTCCCATTTCATCCCTCCATTTGTTCAAAATACCTGTCCAGATGAGCCTTAAATTTATTTAGGCTATCAACCTCTACAACAAGGAATGGAAGTCTGTTCCACCAACCAACTACCTGTTGGCTAAAGGCAAATTTCCGCACATCTATCCTACATCTGTCTTTCCTCGATTTGAATTTATGCCCTTTCAGGTGATTATTCTGAGCAAGAGGAAGAATCCCTTCGGCATTGAGCATGCTCAAACCATTCAAGGCTTTATACATCTCTATCAGATCACCTCGCCGGTGCTTAGTCTCCAGACACTGTAATTTGCAAAACTTAATCCTTTCTTCGTAAGAGCAACCCTTTGTTCCATTCACTAATCTTGTTGCCCTTCTCTGTACTCGTTCCAGCAGCTCTACATCCTTGAAATGAGGCCTCCACACCTGTATACAGTACTCAAGGTGTGGCCTGACCATTGCCTTATACAAGGGAATAATCATCTCCTTATCCCTGCTAGAAAAATTCCTGTATATTATTGACAAGACACCATGAGCTACTATTGCAGCCCATCTACACTGCTCAGAGAACTTCATATCTGCCTGCACAATTACCCCCAGGTCCTTTTCATTCTCTACCACTGTCAGTGCAGCACCACAGAGTTCATACGTTGCTCTGGGGTTACTGTTTCCCATATGTAGTACTTTACATTTGTCAATGTTAAACTTCATTTGCCAACTCTCAGCCCATCTGCTCAATCTTTCCAGATCCTGTTGCAGCATAGCAACAGTAGTGTCCTTAACAACTCTGCCAACCTTTGTTGGCAGGGTTGCAAACTTGGACATTAAGCTTGATATACCATCATCAATATCATTTATAAATACAGAAAACAATAATGGACCCAACACCGAACCCTGAGGGACTCCACTAATAACATTAGTGGAGTCTTTTACCAGATATAGTGTGTCTTGATTATATTAAATTAAAAACTTTATAACACAATTTATTAATGACAATTAATAAAAAAAATGTTAGCATAATAAATTTCCAACACGTGTAAATAGCATAATCAACAACCAACTGAATGCTTCGCCGCATGGACCTTTACTATGCGCATCCACGAGTGGTTACTTTGAGGGCGGGAATCTTTCTCGTCTCTGGTAAGAATGTGCTAATTGCTGATTGGCTCAGATTATCCTAAATCACATGAACAGTGCACGATACATAGCACAGTATGATGCCGATAAATTCTGTCTGACGATTTTAAACTTTCAATTTATAAAAAAATTGCAAAAAAAATGCAAAAATAAATAAATAGAAATAAAAATGCCATTGTGGTTAGTGATCGGACTAGCACAAAATGAAGGCTACCTGTAATTGTTTTACTGAGGCCTGAAAGAACTTATCCAGAGATAAGAAAAATGTCTGACTGTGAAAGGTAGCTACATAGAAAAGGATGAAATTGCCAGCCAAGTTTGAAATTCCTAACTCAAATATTTCTAGGTGAGAGTAAATACTTATTGACCAACCCTCATATAATAAAGTAAATAAATTTATGTTTATACTCCGATTTGGCCACATAGGGTCAGGGGAGTTTATATGAAAAAGAATATAATCACTACCATATTTAATGGACACAGGCTTGAATCACAGTCAACTCAAACAAATACTATTGTGCTCTTGCACTTACTACTTAACTGCATTCCCTGAAAATGTTTGCATTAGTCCTAAGAGAAATTTAAGAAAACTATATGGAAAGGCTTAAATGAAAGTTTGTGAACATTCCGTATAATACTTTATCAGGAGACTGCTACTGGGAGAGGGAGGAATAGACAGTATACATAAAATATTTTCTACATACTACTGGTCCCTCCATATACTGTCAAATTGCTCCACATTCATCAAACTAAAAATTTTTGTAACCTTGCTATTAATAATTATAAATTATTCAAAAGGTACTTTGTGGTAAAAAATATAGTACAGTCAAAAATCAACAGTATTGAAATTATTCCATCTTAAGGACAAATGTCAAAAACTTCACCTTGAAATCAAACAACCTGTGCTAATATATAAATCAGAGCAAACAGAAAACAAATTTGCACACTGCAAACAAAACAGTGTACATTGTGTTAACAATGTAAAAAAAAATATTCTTATATGAGTACTATTTTATATCATACAGTCTGAATGATGATAGCAGGCTAAATGTGATGTCCTTTCAAGAAAATTTCACATGACGTTTCCATAAGCAAGCTCGCATTTACTGTAATCTTATCTGCTGTGGAAATTTAATAACAGAGGAAGCAGCCTGGCAGAGAGGAAGGGCCAGTCAAGTTGCTGAAAAAGCATTATTCTCATGAATGAAAAAGAACATTTCTGCAGCAGGTGTTTCAATTTGTTTGTTTGTTTAAGAGTTTTATGGCTGTTGTTGTTGTTGTTGCTGCTGTATTTGGTTTTTAGGAGCATTAACAACTAAGGCCATATTGCTCCGAGGATATGCGGTGGTCATTTCCTGACCTTTCCGCATCCTCCATATTTGGTGGTCACAGGCTCGAACCCTAGTGTAATCAAGAAGTGTGTGCTATGCACTGCTGCTCCTGCCCACCTGGCTACAGAGGCGCAGAGTTTTATGGCACATTAGCATCTGTGGCTATAAAGTGTCAAGTCAAAAGTGTTTCAGTTACCAACTCTCAATCAAAAAAGAATGCACATAAACATCTATCAAATGATTACTGTGAGATATTGGAGTACTTTCTTATACTGCATACAGGTAGGCCAATCACAAAGATATGGAAGAACACAGCCTTTAACTGTGCAAAAATGGTTGCTGTATACTATGAGGAGCAAACCTTCCCTGAAAATGTTTGATTCCCCACTAAGTCCCATATTCATTTGTCTGGCCGTATCAACAACAAGAGTAACAGATTTCTTGCATTCAAGTGACCCGATAAAATAATCACTTCTCCCACTTCACTCAGGGCATGTCACAATCTGGTGTGCTGTTAGTAAGAACAGCACTTTACCTCATCAAAGACAAAAATGGCAATAATCTTTCCATTAATCAGGAGCAGATTCTGACTCTATTTTTCAATGACCTGGAACATTTCTGCTGGGCAAGGATTGTTCAACTTTGTGATAAACAGTTTCAACAAGGCAGCATGACACATCATCCAGCCATTCATTCCAGAGAATAAGCAACTAACATTTTGGAAACCATGTGATTTCAAACTGCACACTTCTCTTAATCATCTCATTCAACTGACCTAATGCCAGTAGAAGCATACATTTGAGGAATGGTCAAGGAGATAAAATTTCATCATTCACCATCCTTCAACCATCCAAAAACTGAAGACTAGCTGAGAGACCTTTTCTGACTGAAGCAACTATCTTTATTCTGAAACATAGCTACAAATCTCACCAGAAGTCTCAAACTGTGTCTTGATCAGGGTGGTCATCAAATGGAACATGTTACTATTCATCAGTGATGGACAATAAATATTTTCTTTACAGATAGCTTAACGTGTATTACAGGAAAAATATATTTGTATCCATAGTTAAACATACTTTCTTTAAAAAAAAAAAAAAAAGGGAATACTTACCTTTGCTTCAATCTCTTCTGCTTTTTCATTAGCTTCTTGCTCAATGAAAGCCATCATATGTTTAAGCTATTGTAAAAAATAAAAACTTATTGCAAAAGATGTGCAAAGATGGAAAAATGTGTAACAATAATAATCTTTACTAGAATGTAATACATGCCAATCTCCCTTGAGACAGAACGTTAATGGTAATGCAAAGAACAAGCAATTCTATATTCACAAATATGATGCAGTTGTACACAACATACTTAGTATGGATCTTATAAACTAAAATATATTTGCTATTTAGAGTAACCTAACCTGCTGCAGTTCAACAATATGTTGGGAAAAGGGCATCTTTTGACACAGGATATTGTAATAAAAAAAAAAAGCAATACTTCACTGCATTGAAATTAAAATAATTTGCACTACAAATGTAACTTTATTTGGGGTGGGGACAATATTGTTCAATGAACATAACACGAAACTAACAGAACTATTAGTAAAAAAAAAAAAAAAAAGCAAAAAACAGCTGAGTAACTGGTGAAACTAAGGTGTTTTTCAATTTCCTGAGTCATAAAAGACAGTCAACCATTATTCACAATACCAAATAATCTTCTCTATATGAAAAAAATAGCCATCAATGCTACAACAGTCTTGTCTAAATCTGTTCTACTCCTTGCCTATCTCAGAATCAAATAATTCATTCAGTTTACTTCTAATTATCTTTGCATACCTTTTATACTCTGAATAATAATTATTTTGGTCCAGTCATTAATGTTCCATTTTTAAAAACGGGAATAACTATTGTTCTATTCCATCTAAATAGAAGTATTTTACTTTCCCATTATCTACTTATGAATTTTAAAAATCCTTCTTTATAGGTCTTACACACATTTAAAAAGTTCTAAGTTAATGCCAACTTCACTTGGACTTTATTATTCATGTATCCATTTATCACTTCTAATTCTTTCATATATATATATATATATCCATGTTAGGCAAAGCATTCTTTATAAATTTTAAAATCATAGATAACTTAAAGTTATTAATAAAATCAGAATAGATCAATGCCATCTATTTGAAAGATTATGCATTACATCACTCTGTATTAATTTGATATGTTCTAGATATATTAAAAGGTTGATATAGTAGAATTTGGTAGTGTAAAAACATTGGATTAGAAATGAGGTAACAAGCTGAGTAAGTTAAGGTGCAGTCTGAGAATGACCTGTAAGTCAAAACAGCCCAGGTAACGTGCAAAGGCCAAGGCTGTGGCATAACCTAGAAGTACATTATATATATATACAATATAAAGTGAAAGTAAAGCAAAATGAGATAGAAAGTTTGGTTTTTTTTTTTTTTTTTTTTTAGGAGCATTAACAACTAAGGCCATATTGCTCCGGGATATGCGGTGGTCATTCCCTGACCTTTCTGCATCCTCCGTATTTGGTGGTGACGGGCTCGAACCCCGGTCTAATCAAGAAGCGTGTGCTACGCACTGCTGCTCCTTCCCACCTGGCTACGAAGGCGCCGAGATAGAAAGTAGTAATAGCAGTAGCATAAAATGTAATGAACTAAAAAAAAAAACATAAATTTTAATGAACTAAAAACATAAATTTTAATGAACTAAAAAACATAAATTGAAATATAATAGGGCAAATTATAAAATGTGTTAATTATGGGTTAGTATGATGCTTTACTTGTAATATATATATAAATTACACTACCAGTGATTCACTACCAGTGCGACAAACTTGCAGGAGGTGTAGGGGGCACAGAGACGAATCGGAATCACATAGCATTGCAGGTCCGAAATGCCTTCGTCATGTGGTAGAGGACGTTGAATGGGAGGTCGTGTGAACAGCGATCCCGCTGGAAGTCAGCATTTGCGAACCGTTTCTGTTGAAGAAACCAAGTAGCAAAAGTCCTCCGGAGTGGATAATCTGCAGGCTCCAATGATTGGACATGTTGCAGATGGTATGAACTCATTTGGTTTGTTGACAGTATCCTCCATACAGTGGATTGGGAAATACCCAATTGTTGGCCTATCGCTTCAGTACTCGTACTCGGATTGCCTTCTGCAAGATGTAGGATATTCTCCTCATTGTCTGGCATCCTCGTCGTTCGCTCTCGATTCATGGTACCTCTTGTGAAACAACCAGTCTCACGTAACCTTCTGTGCACATGTGCGAAAATCGTATGATGAGGAGCACGCCTGTGTGGGAAACGTTCCTGGTACAAGCGCAGAGCGGCGCGCCCATTACAGTCCGCAGCTCCATACGCAAGGTGCATGTCGGCCAGTTCGACATTTGAATACTCATCCATCCTACTGCCTCAGGAACCGGTTCGCAAATGCTGACTTCCAGCAGGATCGCTGTTCACGCGACCTCCCGTTCAACGTCCTCTACCGCATGACGAAGGCATTTCAGACCCTGCAATGCTATGTGATTCCAATTCATCTTTGTGCCCCCTACACCTCCTGCAAGTTTGTCGCACTGGTAGTGAATCACCCTGTATATTACAAGTAAAGCATCATATTAAGGCCACCTGAGAACTAATTCATCTTCCCATGTGTAATATGTCCATAAATTCCATGTGTTCTCTGGTCAATTTGCTTGTTTTGCTGGGCAAAATCCCAAGATTCCAGGAGAAAAAATCTTCCAGGATTTGAACTCAGGCCTTTACCACCCAGCTTGGGGAGACTGTGATTATAACCACTGTGCTACCCACGAGGACTAATTCTTTCATACGTAATATGAAAGAATTAGAAAGTGGAATGGCATGGAATTTTTAGAATTAGAAAATCAAATTAGAAAATATAAAAGTTTCGGTATAATTATTATTATTTAGGTTGGATGAAAGCTGGCGACTGTCATGAATCTGCAGATCCTAAAAATAATTTAGCCATCCTTCCATAAGTATTTCATTAACATTTGTGCTATTTTTAATGTTCTTTTTTAACTTATTTAATATTTTATATATCTTGGTTGTGGCCATGTTACATTTCTTTCTAGTTCTGTAACAAAGGTACAATCCCCTATTCCCTATGTTTTGTTCTCAATACTCTTTTTTTATATTTTATGTCAGGGGTGGCTAACCTGCAGCATGTGGGCTACTTGTGGCCAGCATAAATCTTCTCACATGGCCTGCCTATAATTTTGGGAAAAAATAATGTAAAAAATTATAAAACTGATTTAAAAAATCAGAAATAAATATAAACACATATAGCTTAACCCTTTTTTATGCATATATGCAATGTGGCATGTGTGTGCTCTGTGGAACATACATATATAAATGTATAATGTGGGGAGTATATTGTATGTCTGTTTGGGCAATTTTTTGAGATTTTACCCAGTTAACAAATTATCAATAATTTATTCAAAATTTAAAAAGGATTGGAGAAATACTTATGAAAAACATAAAATAAATATATGAAGGGTATGTGGATTACAATCCTGCAGTTTTCTTATTGATATTTTTATAATATTTTTTATTAACATAATCAGTAGCAGCCATTGATGATTTCAACTAGTGCCAAAACAACAAAATTTCTTAATTTAAAACAGGTAAAAGGCTGCCTGACATTGAATTTCAACTTATCATTGTATGGCGGTAATTAATTTTTTTTTTATTTTTAATAAATTATCATATTTATTGTGAATAAACATTAATGAACATACACTAGCCAGTCTTTCTCTACAACATTCATTCTTCCTTCCACCTGGTAAAGAGTTTGGTGGCATGTGCTATTTGCTATATCCATGCCATGAGAGCCAGCTTTGAAGCTGCACATTATTTTTAGCCATTGACCAGTGGCACATCTAGAAATGTTGCTTGGAGGTGAGGGGGGAGTCATATGTTACAAAATGGTAGCTTTTACAAATGTCAACACAAGGCAGTACAATATGTAATATCAGAAAAAAAGTTCCTGAAGGCTTCATCCACCTAAGCCCCCCATGAGTGCACCTATGCCAGTGGCTTATGAATAAAACTGCTGTTTAGAGCAATATGAACCAAATAAATGAATATAAGTAATAAATATAAAAATACAAAATAGTATTTACTTTTATTTTTTTCAATGTTATTACAGCAGTACAATGACTCAATGGCACTTTATAACCAACCATCAATGATCATAATGTAACTAGAAGCATTATATTTATAATGAAAATATAGTAGCCAAAGTTGTTTTTACTAAGTATTATGTGGGGGAGGGGGCGAAGGTATTCAAAAAGTTAAAACTGCTTTAGATAATTTGTAAAAGCCTTTAATCAGCTGATGGTATAACTCTCACCTATTTTTGCAATCCCCAAAGCTTACATAAATTTAAAGAGGCATTGCCAAAATATTTATCAAAGAAATGTATGAGGGATACATGGATTAAAATCATGCATTTTCATTATTTTAATGTTATTCATTCTTCTTTAAATTGTCGATGGCATATAAGTATTATGGTGAAACACACAGATA